>NC_140166.1:182735910-182773410 GCF_963971535.1 Notolepis coatsorum | reverse complement strand
TGTATATAGTTACTCAGTATTAGACTATGTATATAGTTACTCAGTATTCGACTATGTATATAGTTACTCAGTATTAGACTATGTATATAGTTACTCAGTATTAGACTATGTATATAGTTACTCAGTATTAGACTATGTATATAGTTACTCAGTATTAGACTATGTATATAGTTACTCAGTATTAGACTATATATAGTTACTCAGTATTAGACTATGTATATAGTTACTCAGTGTTAGACTATGTATATAGTTACTCAGAGACTATGTATATAGTTACTCAGTATTAGACTATGTATATAGTTACTCAGTATTAGACTATGTATATAGTTACTCAGTATTAGACTATGTATATAGTTACTCAGTATTAGACTATGTATATAGTTACTCAGTATTAGACTATGTATATAGTTACTCAGTATTAGACTATGTATATAGTTACTCAGTGTTCGACTATGTATATAGTTACTCAGTATTAGACTATGTATATAGTTACTCAGTGTTCGACTATGTATATAGTTACTCAGTATTAGACTATGTATATAGTTACTCAGTATTAGACTATGTATATAGTTACTCAGTATTTAAACACAAGCATCACACAAACATGGCCTGCTTCCCCGACCACACCGTGGATATTGCACCAGCAAGTATCACATTCTCTGCTAAATTAGTTCTCAATTTCACACATTCTCCTTACTAGTTAACAATTTCCGCTCTCTGTATCCTCCATATAATTATACCCCTTCCCTCCTACACTCTGGCTTGAGAAGAGGCACAAACAGCCTTGGGCTAAGAAGTTCCTTCAGTGTGATTGGCTGTTATGATTGTCTATGTAACTAGATTTATGACTGATGTCCTTATACCAGATTCCCACTATAGTACTATGAAGCTAAGATATATGGCACTCTTGTTAGTTAAAAAATGTTTTAATGCTAAGTTCTCCTTTAAATGCTATATGTATATATATACACTGTATTTAGAGATAAGAGGACTGACAGCCAAACAAATGGTCTTAAAGATGACCCTGCTTTTTAGTAATGTTTAGTTTTAACAGTGCTTGAGTAATGAGTATACAAACTTTATACCACACAGTCATGATTACAGATTACAAAATTTTTCTAAACGTAACAGCAACAAGTTCACTGTTCTTCCGTTTAGCATTTATCAGAAAATAGATTGACTGAGGAAATTACAAGAAAGGATGTGAATGATCACAATATCTCAAGCTCAGCTCAACACGCAAACACACAAAATAAACGGTTTCATCTTATCATTTGGCTCTTCGAGTTTTCTTCTTTTTAATTAATTAATTTATTTTTCAGTCTTGATCGGATACAAAAATGATAACAGGGCGGTTAGGTGGCGTAGCGGAGATTGCGTTCGTCACCAACCCCGAAGCTGTGAGCTGGATTCGCCTGTTCGAATCCAGCTCACAGCTCCGGGGTTGTCACCAGCTTGGCTGGCCGTTCACACTAATACAATTGGCTGTATTAGAGGGTGGGAGAAGCTGGCGGGGTGGGTCCGGGTCGTTGTAAACAGCGACTCCTACAGTTCGGTCGGGGCGCCTGCTAAGCGCGGATAGGACCTAGGGCCCTGTTTCTTGTACCTGGATAACTGAGTTAGCTGGATAACTTTAGCTGGATAACTGGGTTAGCCGGACTTTCCGATTTCATGTACCTGGATTTTCCAAATCACCATGACAACATATCCAAAAGTTTGAGCCTGGTCGAAAGCAGAGTTCAAGTTCAAGTTAGCCTGAACTATCGCCACGCCCCCGCAAAGAAGTGACAGCCCGTTTCCTGAAACTATTCCCACAGTCTACGATCTGCATTATACCATTCTGAATTACGTTTTTGTGCTCCATTCTTCCAGAGGGGGCTTTTGAAATGTAAAATAGACCCAAAATGCTGATATTAAATTCACTTTGTCCTAAATAATGCACGTTATATATACCGTGGCGACGGTGGCGCTCGCTCGTGCGATGTACACATGATGTGGTTATTTTAATTGTAACTGGGATTAAGATGTCTGATGAGATGCGCTGTTTGACGGATTTGAGAAATTGAATGAGCCGTTGACGTCACATTAATGAATGAGGATAAAGAGATAAACTTCATTCAAAACAAAGGATATTCTAAACACGGGTCTCTCGTTCATTAATGTATAAACAATGTATTTATCCCATCTGGCCCAGTGGCCCAGCGGTAGTGCTCAAGCCTCCCAATCCACCGACCGGGGTTCAAATCCCCGTGTTTCCAATATGATTTTTTTGAATATAATATTAATGATTATACGCCAAAGTAGCCTGGTTTTAAGTTAAAATATTATAAATCTACATGCATTGAGGATGTCATTCTTTATATAGCTCTCAACGTGCACCAAATTGAATTATTCCTATATTGCAAAAAGAAGGACCCCGGTCTTGAACCCGGGTCGTCCGTGTGGAAGTCAAAAGAACAACCCGTTGGACCACATTGGAGATAAGTTAAATATTGACTATACATCAATCAATGGGCAAGAAAGCTGTCTCGTAATTCTGTATAACAGTTAACTAGTTATTTTCGCTAGCAAGATCTCATTTGATTATTCAATCCAGCAGGCAAGTTTAAAGAAATATAATCTGATTGATTGAGGTAATGAGGGACTTAGAATTAGCCTATAGATAACGCATTTAACTTGTCGGCGAGGCGATTGAGCCTATTGCAATCTGTCAATAAAGTCTTAAATCAATTAATCAATCAATGCCGTTGAGAATCAGGGTCTCTGCCATCGATACGTGCTGGCTTTCCACCTAAAACGGGAGCGCGCATCTAGCCTGACTTGAGCCTGACTCTCAAGTCTGGCTTGAGTTAACGAGACTGAATCCTCCTTTGTGAAACAGGAAAATCCCGGCTTTGAACATCGGGTTAACTGAAGCTGGATAATGGACATGTTGATCGACTTAGTTGAACCACGTACATGAAACAGGGCCCTGAGGGGGATAGTGTGGTCCTCCCACACGCTACGCCCTCTCAGGGAGGATCCGCGCTGCCAGGTGAAAAGAAGCGGTTGATTGGCTGGATGTGTGTCGGAGGAAGCACGTGATAGCCTCCACTCTCCCAGATGATCTGACTGTGGGGGGTAAGTGTGCAGCGACCAGGAAGGGATTGGGAATTGGCATACGACTAACATTGGGATGGGAGAAAATCGGAGGAAAATGGAGGGGGGAAAAGATAAAAAAAATAAATAAAAAATTATAACAGGACACAGAGTAACATTTGTTAAATATCTGTTTTATTGATAAATTATACATTTGAAAGAATGCAGGTTATAGCTATATAAAAAACGACAAATGTCTGTCCCATTGTACCAATCAATGGGATATATTGCATGTTGGCTATAACCTGCATTCTTTCAAATGTATAATTAATCAATAAAACAGATATTTAACAAATAAGAAATACAAATGCCACAGAAGGCATTAAATAATTATTATTTTCAATCATTTCACAATAATTGGATAATTGTGGTTGAATATCTGGGTAATTAAGTAATTATACATTTGTCCAAAATAGCTGGTTCAGATATGGTTAATCCAGCTGCCCTGTGATCAGATGAGTCTATATTATAAATTTTTCCGACATCAAATGCGTAATTTTTTATCGTACAAATATTGTCATATTTATTTAAATTATGATTAATTAATTCCAACGAGGCCTGTAGAGTTGACATGAAGGAATCACTATGATTCCTCCCAAATAAAGTCCTTAACCTGTTAAGCCTGTAGGTCCCCCAATTGGGGGACCCTGCTTTTCTTTATCATAAATAGAGACCGAATTAGATCCCCAATTATCATATCATGGGGTATCATTGGAAAGCCACACTCATTGGCTACAACCCTGTCAATTTTTTTTCGAGATCGCCAAATGATTTACGGAGCTAGAGCCCCCGGAGGTCGGGGTGGTAATGTGTACTTTGGCGCACGCCTCACATATCGGCATGTAACTCGAGAACCACTGAACGGATTTTGTCACCTGAAAGGGCAATTGACAGGCAACAGATAGGGCTATATATCTATATATTGTATTAAAAGAAATGCACACCCGAGCCGCTAGAGGTCAGCAAAGTGGCACGTCGCGAATTGTCCTCATGAGGGCCCACATGTGGGCCCTTGGATATTAAGAGGTAATGTTTTTATTAAAAAAATATTTTAGCCAAGAGTAAAGACCATAACCCTATCAAAACAGCAGTCAAAGTGTATATTTTCATTTTTACCGATGTTTTGTAAGATTTACCGAAAATATGAATTTATCAAAAAAATGCGAATTATATCTCTTTTATCATAAAATAAACTAAATCCAGATTTAACCCTGCCATTGGAAAGAGGAGCCTTTTCCCTATCCATAGATATGATTTGACCATAATAAGGTCAAGGTCAAGTTCAAGGTCAAATATGAATTTATATAATTTATTACTGTATCTACAAATCCTTCTGTTTAATCATCTTCCCTTTATTAATTTGCTTAGATATTTTGTACACTGGTAAGGTGGTGAATGAGCTCACTGAGCAAGCTCGGTTTGCTCACAATTGTAACATTCACCGGCACAGATGCAAAAAAAATCATCATTTATATTCTAGTTTTTTCATTACAATTTCTGAAAATAGGGGTACAGCTTAACAGGTTTGAACACGGAGCACAACAGTCTGTCAAGTTAAGACTGCTCTTCAACGCTCCTAAATCCTGCTCTTATTCAGGGACGAATCCAAGTTTAGGGACGGTTGGGGAATCCCAAAATCTAAGATGTCATAAATGGCCCTAAGAGAAACATTTTTGTCTTAAGTCCGTTGGAGAATGAGACCCAATGAACTTAACATGCAAGATAACAAGGGAACCTGATAGTCCTGTGAGCAACCTGATCGTCCTGTGATCCAGGAATGAGAATTCTCCTCGGAGCAAAATGATTACAGGTCCCTACAGATCCTTGATGAAGCATTGTGAGGGAAGACTGCAACTCGGAGAGAGAACAGCTTCTCTCTCCAAATCTTCAACATCAGCAGAAGGGATTTTCTATCCTACACCTGTCTGATAATGGAGGGACAGCAATGTGTCAGTAGTAACCCTATTACGCTATATCCACAAATACAGTTCACTATCCGCTCCGTAGGAGAGGATGCTGTGCTCCCATGCTTCGATACTGATCTGTATGGACCTCCTGTACACTGGAAGAGAGGTGTAGATGGAAAGCTGTTTTTAGCCCTGCACCATCTCAGAACCTCTCAGAGGGGCTTTGGTAACCTCACTGACCGAGGGCGACAGCACAGGTACTCTGACGACCCAGTGGTGAACGACAACTACTCCCTGGTCTTCTCATCGCTGACATTAAACCACGGAGGCTTGTATCAGTGTGATAGTGATGAATTTTCCTGCTGGTGCCAAATCAGACCCCTTCACACTGTTCTTCTCAGATGAAGAGGAGGAGGTCAGTCTCAACTGCAACTATAATAAATCTTTAACGTAAATTTTTTGGTTCCGAAGGACGGCCCACGAGGAAGGTGTCATTTTTGACAACCTTTTAGCCCTTCATTCCACAGAGAACGTTCAACACTACGGAGGTCTGAGAAACATATTGTACTATCTTCCCTCAGCACAGCTGTAGTTCTCTCTAACCTCTCAGAGAGAGAGAGAGAGAGAGAGAGAGAGAGAGAGAGAGAGAGAGAGAGAAAGAGAGAGAGATGTCAAGGGTGATAAACATTTCATAATTGTAATGTTATGAATTATTTACATTTTATAAAGCACTCTTAAAGCTGTACAAAGCGTACTATTATTATTGTTATTATGATTGTTGTTGTTGTTGAAATATAATAATACTAATTACAATATATACTCATATAACAATTTTTGCTGTTAAAATTATGATGTTGTTTAAAAATGTTATGTTCAGATTGTATTGCTCACATCTTAACCCTTTTCTCGCCAAGAACGTGTTACCACGTCATTGCTCGCCATGCGTAATCTGCCAATGACGCCGTAAGGCGTCTTTGAGATCAATATTTCAAAAATCTGTGATGGCAATCATATTTCACCCACGGAGACTTGAGATCCCCTGTTGATCTCCTCTCAACTCTCCAACGGTTCAAGAGCGCCATCTGGTGGCCGATCGGCGGATCGCCCAAACAGGAAATGAGCGGCAGGAAGTGGTGCTCATCCATATTCGGTCCAAACTCTCCAACGGTTCAAGAGCGCCATCTGGTGGCCGATCGGCGGATCGCCCAAACAGGAAATGAGCGGCAGGAAGTGGTGCTCATCCATATTCGGTCCGGCCACTCGCTATCGCTCGCGGGACTCGAGCTCGACACACTGGATAGCGATCCGTTGCCAATAACTCGATAAACAACATGATTTGGACGTATATATTATTATACAACCTGGAAATGGATCGCATATATCAACATCCCATAATCGTGAACTTTCTGCTCCACGCTGACCACCCAACGGTCAGAGGAAGCTGCGGTAAGTTTCAGCGTGTTTGAATATTATGATCCATATAAACTGCTGTGATCTATGTTTCGCCCATACTACATGGGCACGGTGGCATCTGTCACAGGTGGGATCAATGTTGCCATAGATCTTGGCTAGCCTGACTTTAGTAAAGTGTGAACAGTGAACAATTTTACATTGGATCAGTCCGTGCCTGGCACAAATTGAAGAGGAGTGGACCCGGTGTAGAATATCCTCCCACAGGTCTTCTGTGATGTCCTCACCCAGGTCCTCCTCCCATCTCCTCCTGATCTTTTCTAATGAGGTAGGACGCAGTGAGGAAATCAAGCCATACAGGACAGATATAATACCCTTTGTGACCAGTGTAGGCTTTAGTAAAGTGTCAATAGGAGTGGCTTCTGGGAGTTTGGGGAACTGTGGGTTGATATTACGTACAAAACTGCGGACTTGCAAGTATCTGAAGAAATGTGACCTCGAAAGAGAAAACTTGTCAGACAGTTGTTCAAATGATGCAAAAATATTTTCTATATATAAATCACTGAACGTTCTAATACCAAGAGGGGACCAGGAGAGAAAAGCTCTATCAATCACAGAGGGGGGGGGGGAAACAGGGTTAGCTGTAATTGGAGCTAGTAAAGAAAAAGATTGTAAACCAAAATGTCGTCTGAACTGATTCCATATCCTGAGTGTTGATTTGACAATGATATTTTTAGAGTAGGGAGAGGTGGGAAAAGGTAGAGGTGCGTGAGCCAGAGCAGCCAGTGAGGCAGGGCTGGAAGAAGAGGATTCCAAATGCAACCATACAGGGGATGAAGGTGTGTCTTCAAACCTTGCCCAATGTTGTAGTGCTCTAAAGTTGGCTACCCAATAATAGAATTAAAAATTGGGCAGAGCCATCCCTCCCAGAGGCTTTGGGGAGTTTGATATAAAAACGTTGGTGACACCCTGACCTGGGGCGAATCAGCGTGCGATCCACGGGGGAGCTGGGTGAGCCATGGCTCCCTTAGATCAGACATCAGCTCCCCTGAAAACATGATTTGTGATTTTTTGGGGGGTCTCTAAATTACTGAAAATAAATGCTACTTTTGCCATGCATTTCTCATTTTTCTGTAATTTTCTGTATCATCATCGTGTATAATAATAAACGTATGCTATTTTGGATGTATGATTAATGATTTGCGCACTAATTCACACACGTATTATGGCAACATGCATGCTATTCTTGCAATTACCATTCGGAGCGCGGCGGCGCTGCAGCCTGCACGCACGGCACAAATCAAACTTGACCCGCACGTTGTAACCTGTGACTTGTTGACTTGACAGTGATAGTTTTGACAGGTAAATAAGGTCATTCAGGAATGGATAATGTCTAAACGAAAAATGCAACAAGTAAGCCTAACCAATTTTGGTTTCACGACAGAGCAGCAGGAGGCGGGATCATCTACAGGCGACACCATTACACCTGCTGCTGCTGCGGTGGTGGGGACTGCTGGCAGCAGAATTCGAGGAAGAGTAGAATTTTGCAGAACACCGGTGCCTGCTGCGGTCGTATCAGAACAGGAGTCTGAGAGATAATCACGAGATACTTGTAGAAATAATTGTAGACAGTGTTGGATCTATCATCTATCTAACTAAATGGATACTTTTTTTTATCATGGAATGTGCTGTGCAGACGGCCGGACCACAACTACATCAACAAGTGAGTTGTATTATGTGTTCTGTAGTTATTGAAACTGATTGAATGACAGGATTCAAGAGGTTTATTTGTCACATACATACACAACACAAGGCCTACTAAAGGCTACAGTAACGTCTGCGATCACAGTCCGACTCCTCCCTGCGCGGCCCCCCCCCCCCCCCCCCCTTGGCTCACCCAAAGACCATGCTATGGTTCGCACACTGGGCGAATGAACACATACTGCATTGAAGAGAACATGATTGACTTATCACAATATATTCAAGCTTGACCGTGTAAGTCAGGACGATGAAGACTCCTACAATAGGAGAACATATAAAGACTGTGGCTATAAAGCGCCACGGCTAGTTAACTCGGACCCAGACACATGCCAGTTCGAGACTCATGCGCGTTTTAACAGTGGGGGAGTCAGTGAGTCAGTCACTCACTCAGTAACCGACATTGGCTTGTATTGGGGCCAACCCTCAGGGCCAAAAAACAAGATGCATAGTTAAAGGGAGATGTGTTTTATGTGTTTCCATGAATACTGTATGTTACACCTCCTGTTTCAAATCCTCCCGTCGATAAAAAGCCAACGGAATCCTGGTCAGAACAATGGGATAGAATACAATATCTCCACATTTTGATAACCATGCGGGTAATCTAAACAAAAAACATATGGCCAAGCTTGCTCTGTGTTAAAGTGTCTAAGTTACATTGCATTTACTGTAGATTAGCTCTATCTCTCTATATATCTTTAGTCAGACCAAATCCCCGTCACAGGATACTGTACAGACTTCAGTCTGAGCTCAGCTGCTGCTGACAGGAAACATGACATTATGCGTTCAAGGCATGAATTGCAGAACTATTATGAAATGCAAATCTTTTTGGGATCTTTACTTGAAAATCCATGTTTCCGTGTTTTGTTTAGATATTTATATATAGTGATATATCTTCTTTGTGACTATAATCTATAATTGTATTGATTTAAACAGTTCTATTCAAGTGAGTCACACAGTCTTCAGTCATTCGAGTGGGGCTTGGTTGACTGTATCAGTTGGGTGTGACATTTTCTAGTTCCTTTGTTCTAAACAGTTGAGTCGTTAAATGGGGGTTGAAATGACTATTCCTGTAACACCAGTATCACTTATTACTTAGCTCTGAAAACCCATTCTGCTGTTGAAAGGGTACACCTGGCTTTTTTGCATTATGGTTTTCTAATTATATACACCTATTTGTTATGAGGGCACCTGTTTGGACCAAAATACTCCTTCTCCTTCATCCTCGGTGCTATTGATAGGCATAATGGCAAATAGCACTCCACAGCTGCATTCCTTGCACTACCCTACCCCATACCCAGCATACTTGCACTTGCACTTGCACTCTGTGATTTATTGTGCAATTTATTATGTGATTTGTTGTTGTATATGTTGTCCTTTTATATTCTGTCTTCATGTGAACCCTGGCTGCAAAAAAACGTCCCCAGAGAACCTTGAACCTTGAGAAAACCTAGCAGATAAATTAGCTGACATGGTGGCCTGCCGTTGGGGAATGTAATTCCTTTAAATCGAATAACTGTAAAGATTTCTTGATTTGAATTAAACCCGTAACTTTTCCACAGAAAAATACAACTTCTTTATCAATCTAAATCACACAGTTTGGCTGAACCAGAGAAAACCCTGCCATCAATGATGCATGAATCCCAGTGGAATTGCAGATACAAGCCCTTCTTGTCGGGCATGACCAGTGGTGCAAAATGTTCTCTGCAAACAGGAAATAAGCCTTTTACTAATTAAAACAAGTACTCAAAGTTGCATTGCTTGACAATCCTCCACATTTGTCTCTGTGTAAATCACAGTACAGGTGGCCATAGAGTGCCAATCTTTAAGTATCTCAGTTTGAATCTGTTCCAAATGTTATCCTATCATTATCCTAGTGATTATTCTCCGGTTAAACCAAATATTTTGATTTAAGACTGATAAACCTAGAAACCACCACCCCCTAAAAAAATGTGATGTTCTTTTAAACGGCTCTTGGAAAGGAACAGAGCCAAAAAGGAGAATTGCACGGAACCTCACCTGTGTGTAGTTTCATATTCACTGCTAAGAACAGGGGGGGGGGGGGGGGGGGGGGGGGGGGAGCTCACTGTAGCCTTCGGTCCATAGCTACAAAGAGGATCCAAGGTAAGCATATACACCTATACTATGTACTGTTGACTTCCAGGAAGTCACATAAAGACCATATCCCCATCATCTGCTGCTACTCTGCACACACTACATCTGCACTGTCACTGTTGAATTGTAATTTAAAGCAATTTATATCGTCATTTCAGCAGCTGATTTACACACACTACACTTATGCTGTGATTGTTATGTTATATAGAGCATTGTTTCTGCTGCCAGTTTGGACATCCTACATCCACACTGTGATTATTGTAAACTAGTGCTATTCTATCCTTGTTTCTGCTTATGCTATTATATAGCTTATTGTCCTATTTTGTTGATGTTACTGCAATAAGGCAGAGGAGCCAAGACAAGAATTTCAAACCTTTATGCTGTGTACAGTATGGATAACGTGAGAATAAAAAAAAGAGTAATCAGATACAGGCCTCAGTCTGAGCTCAGTTCTTGCTGACAGAAAGATGTTCAGATAACACCACCTCCTCTCTGCTTCCATGTAGTGAAATAATGTGCATTATGTAAAATGTAAAATGTTGTCACGTCCCCTGTTTCCTAGTGGCGTTGCCTCTGTGTGGGTATGTAGGAAGTGATTGCAGAATTGGAACCTGGTGTGGAGGCAGTCCTTGAGGCATCCACAGCTGCTGGCGATCTTCAATCAACTGACTGCTAGTATACCAGCTCATACTGCAAGATGGCACCAGATTGTAATCTCAGCTAACCCAGTCAGTCATAGTTTTTGCTTGTGGCCTGTTTATTCCCGTACCCATCCTGCCGTGTCTAATCCTGCCTGTCCTCCCTTGTCTCTAGTCCACTACCTGGCTCCCCTCCCAGCGTTCATCCTGTATCCCGTGTATGACCCTTGCTCGTCAGACGACCCTGCTCCTGGATCTCCCCGTGAACTGTCTGTGTTGCTCGCCTCGTCTACGACCCTCCGCCTGTCAGACTACGGTTCTCCCGGATCATCCCTGCACCGTCTGAGGACACGGCCTCGTTCTTGACCTCACGCTTGTCCAACTACTCTCCCTTTTTGATATTAAACACCCTTGGAACCTGTCCAGTTGTCTGCTCTCTCTCTCTGTGCTATAGTCTCACGGTTAAACCATAACAAATGTGTTGCATAATCGTAATGGTAATAAAGATAACTTGGCATTCATGGCTTTATTTGCTGTTTTTTTGTTTGTTTTTGTTTGTTTTTTGCAACAATGACGTTGCTATGTGTGAAATGTTATAAGGAGCACCGTTTCCTCAGGTAGTTATTTTCAAGGGAACTCACAAATCACAAGGTTCAAGGTTGTTGATTATTTCATACTTGCATATTAATTACATGTTGTTCCTCCAGTCCAACACAGTGCAAACACCAATAGACAATCAACAGACAATCAAACTATATAAAAAGGAGAAATCAGCATATAGTAAAAAAGAGTGAGAGAGAGTGAGAGAAAGAGGGGGAGATAGAGAGTGAAAGAGAGAGAGAGATTAATTCATATTGAACTTTACAATCGCTTTACAATTAAACAAAATTGTGATTTTACCAAACCAGTCTGTGTGTTCCCCTCCATTATATTTTTGAGTTACTTCACATTATTACACAATTTCTACACAATACCAGGCCACATTTACAGCTGAAGGCCTCACTCAGAGCCTGATGACAAATATTACTTGAATAACAACTGCGAATGTATTAATTTGACTACACCTGGACAGTGTGAACACGTGTGTCTCAACAGACGCTAGCGCACACAGTGTGTTAATGAAGAGGAACATGCCTGTGGTTGAATGGAGGGGCTGCACAGCGTATCGTATTCATTATGGAAAGCATGTCTTCAGACTTCCATTGCATACATCCTTAGCCACATATATAAGCATATATGACCACACAGACACGCACGCACATACACACACGCACATCTCATTTTGTAGTGGTCTAGTCTGAGAATTCCCCAGTCTAGAGCGAGGTCATTCAGACAGAGCGGAGCAGGTGAGGGGCGGTGATTACAGAGCTGCTAGTCTGACTCCCCACCCCACCATCATACTCAGCCTGCTAGTCATACGATCACAGCAGGCCTCATGGGGAAACTAGCACCCAAGCTTTTCACAGTCACCCCTCTAGTATGTGAGAGAGGGGGAGCGTCTTTGGCCTGGGGCCCGGTTGTGTCTGTGTGTCCGTGTGTGAGAGAGAGAAGGGGGAAGTGTGTGTGTATGTATGTGTGTGTGTATACGTGTATATGTGTGTGTGCATGTATGTAAGTGTGTGTGTGCAGGGGTGTAGCTCCAGATTTTGGGCCCCATGGAAGAATGTATTTGTAGGCCCCCAGTTCATGCGAGCGAGTGTAAGCGCGCGAGCGGAAATTTTTTTGGCAATTTTTTTATTGATGAAAACGCATAATATGGTTTTTACCTATACATTCGGATCAGCAGTTCAGCACCTGCACTGTTGGTGGGTGAGCCTAGTAAAGGATGTCGCATTGCGTGACCAATGCAATAGTCTACCAAAGCCCCCCCTCTCTCTCTCTCACACACACACACACACACACACACACACACACACACACACACACACACACACACACACACACACACACACACACACACACACACACACACACACACACCTACACACCTACACACACACACACACTTCAGAAACAAACATAGTATCAATGAGAGCATCAATAATACACAAAAAAAAAAAAGTTGGGCCCCCCCCCCAGTGCTGGGCCCTTGGAATCATCCTAAACTACCCCCCCCCCCCCCCCCCCCCCCCAGCTACGCCCCTGTGTGTGTATGTATGTGTGTGTGTGTGTGTGTGTGTGTGTGTGTGTGTGTGTGTGTGTGTGTGTGTGTGTGTGTGTGTGTGTGTTACAGTGTGTGTGTGTGTTACAGTGTGTGTGTGTGTGTGTGTTACAGTGTGTGTGTGTGTTACAGTGTGTGTGTGTGTGTGTGTTACAGTGTGTGTTACAGTGTGTGTTACAGTGTGTGTATATGTGGGTAGGGGCTTTTGAGTCCCAGTAGAAGAGTTGTGGTTGGGATCGTTTCTGGGGAGAGCCTGCAGCAATCCATTGACATGACTGGTACGTTTTGGGTGAACTTCAGGACGCCATGGTTCATATTCTACTATGGCTCCATTCTTTTTTTTTCTTCTCTCTGTTCGTTTCTTTGTTTCTCTCCACTCCGTTCACTGTGAAACTGGACTATCTCTGTTTTGCATTTAAGGTCAAATATTTAGTTTGTTCACAGGGACTTAAGCCAAAATGTAAAAAGGAAAAAGAAACAGAAACAAGAAAACACACACACACACACACACACACACACACACACACACACACACACACACACACACACACACACACACACACACACACACACACACACACACACACACACACACACACACACACACACACACACACACACACACACTTGCATGTAAAGCCCATCCCACGCCTTCACACCTCATTCTGTCTCCTTCTAGGGGCGAACACAATAGTACGAACATACATTCTCCTTCCCTCTCACACATTAAAGGTCAGTAATCGGTAATCTGAATGTAAAAAAATAAAACGTATAATTTTTTTTTACAAATATATCTTTTAATTATTTAGTTGAGTGACAAGCTCTTCATACAATGACCAACACCAGATAACAGATTAATTATCAATTATATTTCCTGTCTTTTATTGCTGTAAAAGGTTTGTTTCTTCATAATCACAGATTGGGGCTTTAACACCCTCCTCCACCCAACTCCTGCATGCACATACAGAACCGCAAACCGCAGAACCATATAGGTCCGCAGATCTGACAAAGCCGGATCACGGCTACTGTTACTGTATATCCAGCGAGCCTCCAGTGTATATCATGTCTGGTGTGTTGTGGTGAAAGAGCGCTGACCCTGCCCTGACCCTGTCACAGACACACAGTATCACACTTCCCTGCACGGCTCTTTGGAACCACTCAGAGCCCTAATGGCCCAGCAGGGTATGCTATAGCCATCTATGCTAATGCATAACACGAGCACACACCTATCATTTCCTCTCCGTTTTCACAGGCAAGACGTTTGGAACGCCGGCTGCTGTTAATGCCATCTGCTAAGTCTGTTTAAGCCCCTCAACCCCCTCCATCTTGGATTTCCTCCACTGCTGGCGAGCTGTTATACCCGTGACATGAAAGCCTGGCGAGGGGTGGGGTCTGGACACTTCATTCCTGATCTTGTTAGGCAATTGGGTAACATGCCGACAGTGACAGCTTGGGGGTCGCTGCCTGGATGAAATGTTGAGTTGTTTTGAAGGCACAGGTTTACTTTAATGATTAAATTAGAACTCATGGAGAACTCCTATATATATATATATATTATTTTTTGTATTTTTTTTTATTGATGTTTTTGCACAAATCTTACATTATTTATTTCAGTTATTTTATGGCATACACAATTAGACAATTTACAAATTCGTCCCCCCCCCCTCCACCCCACCTTATAGACATACTGTACAAAACAAACAAATGTCCATGCCACATCTCCCCGTGATATGACATAGCAAATGAATAAGCCACAAACGTAACAAAAACAGACATACAAAAAAGAAATATCTATTTGTATATATAATACAAATAGAACACAGGTCAGATCAGATCAGATCCTAATTCTCACAGTAATCATCTATATTACAGAAACAGAGCATTAATTAGTCCTCACCAGGCCTTTCAGTTAGATGTAAAAAGTGATCCCACACCTCAGCAAAAATATCCTCTCTCCCTGCATGAAGAACTATATCTTAAAGATCCCCTCCAGATGTATTTTAAACCCTTAATTAAAACATGTCCTATTCCTACAATTTGTAGAAATGTGTTTTTTCCACCAAGTTGTTCAATAAACTACTGAGAATGTCTCAGCAGCATCTCTACACCTTTACCCTCATTGAGAAAGGGGCCACACTTAAACCCTATTCTGTATTTCTTCATTCATTTATTTATTCAAAACCTGACAGTCTTCAAATGAGCAGAAATAGCATAAAATAGCAGGATAAACAAAACGCAGGATAAAATCGCTCTCATTTACAATACAATAATCACAGTGTGGATGCAGTGAGTGCAAAGTGGCAGAGTGCATTAATAAAAGGCTATGGTGAAGAGAACATATTTATGTCTATGTAAAGTGTTCCGTAGCTTTGGTACGTAACTAGCAAAGGCTGCATCCCCGGTTTTCTTTTGGCTGTTGCTGTGAACCTTCAATAAACCAGTAGTAGATGATAGTAGTGTTGTTGGGGGCACATTGTTGACAAGAGAATTGGCAGGGTAGCTTGGTCCGGTTCTATTTAGGGCTTTGTATATAAGGAGGACCCTAAATTAAATTAAACATTTTACCGGAAGCCAGTGCAAAGTAGCTAATACTGGACTAATGTGCTATTTAGCATTTAGCATTTTAGCATTTAGCATTTTTAGATTTTATATTAGATTAGATTTAGATGATTGGATTATTAGACTATATATATTGCATATATTTAGCTTTTAGCAGTTAGTTTTTTTCAGACTATATATTAGATTATATTTAGATTGATTAGATTATATATTGTAACTATTTATTGTAGGGCAAATAACTGAGAGTGCAATCTGGGCATACATACCCTAATCTTGCACCTTGTTGACCATTACGCACATGTCCAGAGTTAATTATGTTATGTTAATTATATTGATTTGTTTAATTGTTTTTCACTGCTTTTTACTACCTGTACCCCCCCTCCCCCCTCTCCCATGCTGCTATGATGCCTGCATTTCCCCAAGGGGATCAATAAAGGAATATCTTATCTTATATCCTCTTGGTTCTAGTTAACAGCTTAGCTGCAGAGTTTTGAATGTGCTTTTTCAAGAGTGCATTACAGTAATCAAGTCGGCTTGAAATAAAGGCATGGGTCAGTTTTTCAGCATTCCTTTGATTTATAAATGTTTGCACTGTGTTTCTAAGGTGGAAGAATAATGTTTTTGTCACCTTGTTAACTGGCGCCCCCAAAAGTGGAAATACATGAGCCTGGTCTCTTTTGAAAGATAACATTCTGAAGTTTCTGATACAATAAAGAAAATTCACTTCTACTGCTAATGAAATAGAGTAACATAGGTCTGAACTTAGTGAAGTTAGTCACGTTTTTCTGTAGTAGTTGCAATATCCAAAATAATATTTCCACAAAAATTGGTATGGCTGAAAAAACACCCTGGGTGACTGGGTCCATAGTCTGAAGTCTTGTGTGTGTCCATGTCCAAATTGCATAACAATCCATTCAGAAATGAGTTAGGTGCGGATTTCAGGGGGGAGAGAGTTCCAGAGGGTATAGGGGACGCCACGCTGAAGGCTCTGTCACCGAAAGTCTGCAACCTGGTGCGAGGGATGGAGAGGAGACTCAGATCAGAGGATCATAGGATGGAGTGTGCTGGTGGAGGAGATCAGACAGGTATCGGGGGGCGAGGGCATGGAGGGACTTGTAGGTGAGGAGCATGCTTCAATGCATTCGGCGGAAATGTCTCTTCCTGTTGGCGCTCGTGACTTTTCACCTAGATCCCTGATTCGCTCATCCCCATGTGGGGTAGCATTGGAAAGCCACACTCATTGGTTACAACTAGGGATGTCCGATATTATCGGCCGACCGATATTATCGGCCGATATCGACAGTAATTTTTTTTTTTTTTTTTTTTTTAACCTTTATTTACCCAGGCAAGCAAGTAAAAACCAATTCTTATTTTATTTATTGTCAAAAGTATGCATTTTGGTTTAATTCAACAACAAGAGATATGTAATGTTAATTTTTACTTTTTTAATTATCATATTTTGCACAGATAATGCTTACATTTAGAAAGCCTTTTGAATGCATCCAGTGAAATTATTAGTTACCTGAAATTATTCAGTTTTTTTGGGGGGAAACCCTGCATATATCGGTATCGGTTGATATCGGTATCGGTATCGGTATCGAAATTAAGAGTTGGACAATATCGGAATATCGGTATCGGTAAAAAAGCCAATATCGAGCATCCCTAGTTACAACCCTGTCCAATTACTTTCGAGATCGGCAATTATTGACAGAGCTTGTCAGAATGCAGGTAGGTGAATTCCAATGGTTGAAGGCAATCACAGAGACAGAGAGTGTTTACTCTTGAACAGGTTTGACTTTAATAGTAAGAACACAGAGTAAATTCTAAGAGAGAACAAGTGCTAAAAGCACAAGTGTAAGATAAGGTAAATGGGAGCTTATTGGAGGTCCAAAGTAGAACCGTCCGCGTTATCCCCGAACGCAATTAGTGAAGACCTGACAATGGACAAGCAGAAGAGAGGTATGTTAAATAGAGACCAAATACCAACATTCCACACACACCCCCGTGACAGCCAATCAGGAACCACCCCTAAGTGACAGCACTAATTGACAGGGAAATGACAGGTGACAAGCCCAGTGACATATGCCAGGAATGTGGGTGGTCACCGACCGAGGTCGGTGTCCAGAACGTAACAGTACCCTCCCCCGACGAACGGCACCAGACGTTCACCTAGGAGCCTCGGGATTCAGCCGCCGGAAATCAACGATCAGGCTGGGATCTAAAATATCCCTTTGAGGCACCCAAGAACGCTCTTCTATCCCATACCCCTCCCAATCCACCAAGAACTGAAACCCCCTACCCCTCCGCCTACAACCCAGTATCCTCCGCACCGTGTAAATGGGTTGACCGCCAATAAACCGGGGCGGAGGAACCACAGGCAGTGGCGGGGCCAAGGGCGATGAGAGGAATGGCTTCAACAGGGACACATGAAACGTCGGATGAACCCTCATAGAGCTCGGAAGTCGTAGCTTGTAAGCCACTGGATTAACCCGATGAATCACTTTAAATGGTCCTATAAAGCGAGGAGCCAGCTTCTTGGATTCCACCCGGAGAGGGAGATCCCGGGTGGAAAGCCAAACCCGCTGCCCTGGACGGTAAACTGGAGCCGGACGACGCTTACGGTTAGCCTGCCGTTGGGTACTAACCGAAACCTTCTGTAGCGCCTTCCGAACCTGTTTCCACGTCCTGCGACAGCGAGCCACATGTGCCTGGGCCGAGGGCACCTCCGCCTCCTGCTCCTGCTCGGGAAACAGAGGAGGTTGAAAACCATACTGGCACTGAAAGGGAGACATACCGGTAGAAGAGGAGAGAAGGGTATTATGCGCGTATTCAGCCCAAGCCAACCTCCTACTCCACGTTGCCGGACTACCGGCAACGTAACACCTCAAGACCCCCTCCAAATCCTGGTTGACCCTCTCCGTCTGCCCGTTCGACTGTGGATGGAACCCAGACGACAGACTGACAGAGGCGCCGAGGCCGGCGGCAAACGCCTTCCAGAACCTGGAGGCGAACTGAGGACCCCGGTCCGACACGATATCTACTGGCAGCCCGTGGACCCGAAAGACATGCTGTATAATTAAATCAGCAGTCTCCCGGGCCGAAGGAAGCTTGGGGAGAGGGACAAAGTGAGCCGCCTTAGAGAACCGATCCACCACCACCAAAATGGTGGTGAATCCGTCCGAAAGGGGAAGACCAGAAATAAAGTCCAGAGATATGTGTGACCAGGGTCGTTTAGGAATAGGAAGTGGTCGGAGGAGACCCGCCGGTGCCCGTCGAGAGGTCTTACTACGTGCGCACACCGGACAGGCCGCCACAAAGGAACGCGTATCCCCCTCCACTGTCGGCCACCAGAACCTCCTACGGATAAATTCCAGGGTCCTGGTTGCCCCTGGGTGGCTGGTGAGGGATGACGCATGTGCCCACTGTAGCAAGCGTGAGCGCGCCACCTTGGGAACATACGACCGTCCCGGAGGACCCCCACCAGGATCGGGCTCCCGCGTTAGCGCCGACCTTACCACCTTCTCTATGCCCCAAGACACGGGTGCCAAAATCAAGGCCGGTGGAATAATGGGATGGGGCTGCTCCTCCCGCCCAGGAAGATCAAACTGGCGCGACAACGCATCAGGTTTGATATTCTTGGAGCCGGGTCTATAGGAGATGGTATATCGAAATCGTGTGAAGAACAACGTCCACCTGGCCTGGCGAGCGTTAAGGCGTTTAGACCCTTGGATGTAAGCCAAGTTCTTATGGTCAGTCCAAATAATGAAAGGATGTGCCGCCCCCTCCAACCAATGTCTCCACTCCTCCAGTGCCAATTTGATCGCCAATAACTCCCGATTACCCACGTCGTAATTACGCTCGGCTGGTGACAGACGGCGAGAGAAAAAAAGCACACGGGTGCACTTTCCCATCCTTTAAGCATCTCTGAGAGAGCACCCCCCCCACCGCGACGTCAGAGGCATCCACCTCCACAATGAACGGAACCTCCGCGTCATGGCGGATCAATACAGGAGCGGATGTAAAACGACGTTTAAGATCGCAGAAGGCCGACTCAGCCCTAGGCGACCATTCAAAGCCAGGGAGAGAGGCCTTAGTGAGAGCTGTTAAGGGATTGGCTAAGGCGCTAAAATTGCGAATAAAGCGCCTGTAAAAATTTGCAAAGCCCAAAAACCTATGTAACCCCTTGGGCGACGAAGGCCGTGGCCAGTCCAAAACTGCACTCACCTTGGCTGGATCCATGCGCAGATCGCCCTTCGTCAACACAAAGCCCAGGAAGGACACGGTGTCCGTGTGAAACACACACTTCTCAGCCTTAACGAATAGTTGATGCTTGAGGAGACGGTCTAGCACCTTGATCGCCACCTCAAAAAATGTGCGAGAATCCGTGGTTTTGGCAGGAATGAGCCCACCTGCTGGCGCCCTCTCGAGGCCCGACGGCGCACCTTCCATCCCCGATTGGCGCCGAGCCGATACAGCCTGGACCCGACAGCTGCCGAAGCGGTGACCGGTGCGGCCGCACCGGAAGCAGCGTCGCTCTTTGATGAAGCGCTGCCTCTCGTCGTCCGAGAGCGACAGCGCTCCAAGCTGCATGGATTCATCACCCAGTGGCCCACTCGTGTAATGCATGGAATTATCAACACCAGGAGAAGAAGGAAAACATACCTGGGGCTGGGTGTTGTTGACATGCTCCTTCTCCCTCTCCCGGTGCCGATTATCCATCTTGATGGTGGTGTTGATCAGCACTTCCAGCTGCTCGGGGATCTCACGCGCGGAGAGAGCATCTCGCATCCGCGCTGAGAGTCCCCTGACGAACAGAACCACGCAGACGTTCTCCGCCCAAGCTGTCTCCCGAGCCAAGATCCGAAATTTGATAGCATAAGCTGCGACTGTGCGGAGGCCCTGCCGGCAGTCGAGAAGACGACCACCAGCCTCGAAGATCGAGAGTACCCGGGAAGTATCGAATACTCTTCTCAATTCCCGGGTAAAGGCGTCCAGACTGTCGCAGATTATCGCCCCTGCCTCTAATTCCGCCGTAGCCCAGGAGAGAGCTTCGCCGGTGAGCAGTGTGATAATATACGCTACCTGCGCTGTCTCCGATGGAAATGATCGTGGTTGCAGCCGGAAAACGAGTAGACACTGGGTGATGAATTCCCGACAACCATCCGGTGATCCGTCATAGCGAGCGGGCGCCTGCAGATGTGGTTCGCGGGACCGCTCCTGGACCCCGAACCCCCCCCGACTTTCCTCTGCGTGGAGCGCTGCTTCCCCCGCCGCCGACTGCACACCAGCCACTCCTTCTTGGGCTTGTCGAGCTGTGGCCAACGCCGACTGCGCCACCGCTTGGGATGATCCGACGACCCCATTGAGTCGGATTAACTCGGCGCTGACCAGCTGCTGATGTTCCTCCATCCGTGTCTGGGCTGCTCCCTGCGTCCGGAGCATCTCCATGATGGCCTCTATGGAATTCTGATGGTCAGGTCTTCTGTCAGAATGCAGGTAGGTGAATTCCAATGGTTGAAGGCAATCACAGAGACAGAGAGTGTTTACTCTTGAACAGGTTCGACTTTAATAGTAAGAACACAGAGTAAATTCTAAGAGAGAACAAGTGCTAAAAGCACAAGTGTAAGATAAGGTAAATGGGAGCTTATTGGAGGTCCAAAGTAGAACCGTCCGCGTTATCCCCGAACGCAATTAGTGAAGACCTGACAATGGACAAGCAGAAGAGAGGTATGTTAAATAGAGACCAAATACCAACATTCCACACACACCCCCGTGACAGCCAATCAGGAACCACCCCTAAGTGACAGCACTAATTGACAGGGAAATGACAGGTGACAAGCCCAGTGACATATGCCAGGAATGTGGGTGGTCACCGACCGAGGTCGGTGTCCAGAACGTAACAGGAGCTAGAGCGTCGGGAGTCGGGAGTGGTATTCGAAAAAAATAAAAGTCTGCCGTGTACTTCTGCGCACGCCTCACATATCGGCATGTAACTCGAGAACCGCTGAGTTACAAATAGGGCTTTAATTCGATATATATATATTGTATTAAAAAATATGCACACCCGAGCCGCTAGAGGTCGCCAAAGTGGTGCGTCGTGCCGGTGGGCAAATCGTCCTTAAAACATGCCGGGCCGGGTCGGTGCGAGTTAAGAGGTTTTCATGTGGGACTTAAAGCTTAGATCTGAGCCTATGATTACACCAAGACTTGGAACTTCATATTATTCGTCATATTATTCAGCAGCATTTCTCTTTTTGTTATAGGGCTGACTTGTAGGATTTCTGTTTTGTTCTTGTTTAAGTTTAAGAAAAGATTGCTCATCCATTTATGTATTGCTAAAAGACAGGCAGTAATCGAGTTAATACCTCCAGCATCATTTGGTTCAGCAGAGATGTACAGTTGCATGTTCAGGAACACCTCAGGAACACCTCAGGAACATTGCCTGTCTCTGACCCTCCGTATCATTCTCCGCCGTTGAAACACTGGTCCATGCACTCATTTCATCCAGGATTATTGCAACACCATCCTGTATGGCTCATCAAACAAACATCCTCAATATGTCCAAAACTATGCTGCCCACATGATCACCCCCACCCGCCGCTCCGATCACCCCTGTCCTCCATGACCTCCATTTGCTCCCAATTAAATACAGGATACACTTCAAAATACTTCTCATCACCTTCAAAGCCCTCAACAACCTGCCTCTAAGACCTCCTCCACCACCACACCACTACCCGCCGTCGCCTCAGGTCTGCTGATGCCAACCTCTTACATCTCACCACCAGGACCAATGGGAGCTGCCCCCTCCCTCTGGAATGCCCTCCCCAGCCACATCTGCAATGCCAACACCCTACCATCCTTTTAAACAGCCCTCAAAAATCTTTTCACTCTTGCTTTTGACCAATAGTTTTTTTTTTGTGCTATTTTTAACCCACGCTGTAAAGTGTCTTTGAGCACTGTGTAAAACACTATATGTAGTGGATGTATTATTAATTTATTAATTTATTATTATTATTATTATTATTATTATTATTATTATTATTATTATTATTATTATTATTATTATTATTATTATTATTATTATTATTATTATTATTATTGAGATCGCTAATTAACTTTGTAAGAGCAGTTTCAGTGCTATGGTATGTTCTATGGTATACACACAAACACACTTTATATTTATTGATAAAGGATTTGCACTACAACTCGTACACCCACTGTAAATTGTACCTAAATTGCACCTCATCCCATTTCTGCCTTGCACTATATAGTATTGTATTAGTACACTGTCTGCACAGTATTGTATATTATATGGTAACTCAGTTACGTCTATTCTGCATCGAACATTGTACATATGTCTATACTGAACACTGTGACCTCATTTTTTTTTTACTTCTAATTTACATGCTATACTATGTTATTTTATTTCATACTTATCTTGTCTTGCACAGTCTCTGGAGCGTAACAGTAAGAAGCATTTTGTATAAAAGTATTCTGTACTTCTGTATGACAACTATTAAAGAAACTTGAACTTGAAACTTGAACTTGAAACATGTCCTGGGATCTGCTTGAACAAAAAGTGCACTACAAATCAAATGTATTATTATTATGAAGCCTGATTGAAATTCCTCCAAGATGTTGTTTTCTTTAAGAAAAGAGTTTATTTGGACTGAGTCTATCTTTTTGGAATGGAAGGTTATAGCTGGTCAGTGCATTACTGGTCTAGGTTTTTTTTTGTTTTTTTTTACAATGGCTGTTTTGAATGCATCTGGGAATATGCCTGTTATAAGACATTGTATATATAATCTTTAGGACATGATTTGAGACGCTGTTTAATATCCACTTAAAATACTGTAGCTCAATACTGTATAGAGTCAATACAAGAGATGGAGGAGTCACACTCCATGACAGGTTTATAGAGCTCAGTTGATGTATTGCAAGTGAATTTTCCCATAGTCTACACAGGGTTTGCAGATGTTATCTGTGTTTGCATCCCAAGTAAATGCTGGCTCTGATTGAAGTTATTTTGTTAACTTTCATGCCAATAAAGCCCCTTATGATTGAATGGAGAAAGGCTGTAACAGTAACAGCACAATTTTTACTATGGCTATTTTATACTGATTTATGTCTATTTTATTGGACTGCTGTTATTCTGTCTATATTTCTACTCATTCTATGTCTGCACTTTATGCATTGCTTTTATTTTATCAGAAACCTGCTAAGAGTATTTTGTATATATTAATGTCAGAAATCTATTAAAATCTTTCCGGGAGCTTTTAATATAAATTCTCTGCTCAATTCTTCTGTCTATAATTATGCCAATGATGTGCTAATTCTATGTCTATGTCTATTTTGTGTCTACATCACTGCTGTGAAGCATTTTGGGCTGCAATTATTGTATGAACGGTGCTATACAAATAAAGTGTATTATTATTATTATTATTAGTAGTAGTAGTAGTAGTAGTAGTAGTAGTAGTAGTAGTAGTAGTAGTAGTAGTAGTAGTAGTAGTAGTAGTAGTAGTAGTAGTAGTAGTAGTAGTAGTAGTAGTAGTAGTAGTACATTTACATTTAGTCATTTAGCTGACGCTTTTATCCAAAGCGACATACAAGTTCTGTACGACATGTCATCAGGAAGGGCACAACTCTATCAGCTGAGTAACAATGTTCATCAAAGTGTTGAGTGCTACAGTGTAGGTTAGTTTATTACGACAAGTGCATGACAGTAAGGTTAGTTAGGGTTAGATTTTTATTTATTTATTTATTTTCAGATAATGGTTGAAGAAGTGCGTCTTTAGTCGACGAGTAGTAGAGTAGTAGTAGTAGTAGTAGTAGTAGTAGTAGTAGTAGTAGTAGTAGTAGTAGACTAGTAGTAGTAGTAGTAGTAGTAGTAGTAGTAGTAGTAGTAGTAGTAGTAGTAGTAGTAGTAGTAGTAGTAGTAGTAGTAGTAGTAGTAGTAGTAGTAGTATTAGTAGTAGTGTGGCACAGGTGGGTTACATGCTGTGACTATGACTATGGGGTCTCAAAGGACCTTTTGACATTTCTATATTCTAACATTCGCCTACATTCAAATTAAACTCTAGTGAGAATGTAATTTAATTTGAAGCAGCAGTGCTTTGAAACAGGTACATCAGAAGAACAGTGTCCAAGACTTGACTAACTGTAGGTGAATCAACGGTTTGTTTACATATAGTTGCATACACACACATTAGCTCATTAGGTACTACCTCCTACAGTCAAGCGCTACCAGTTCATCCAAACATTGAGCCACATTTTTTCAGTTTACACTACGAGTAAACCTCAGAGCCATTTATACTAGTCAATGAATCATGTTCATGAGTTATTGTACCTGGTCTGCGGTCAGAGATAGTAGTTGATTCAGAGATTAGATAACCATTAGGCAAGAGTTGTGGTCTGAGTCATATTGTAGTTTTGGAGTACAGCCATTTGTGTAACTAGAGATACCCCTGGCTTTCCCTCTATCTTTATCTGTATCTCTGTGACCTCTGACCTCAGCCTTGTCAAAGGTTCTGGGTGACTGGTTAAACAGATTACATCAGGCTCCCTTTTTCTTCCTGGAGCACCCCAATTTGTGTCTGTTCAGAGGAGCGCCTCTCCATCTCTTAGTTACGTAGTACAATAAGAATGTAATCGTGGCATTGTTCCTCGCTGTGTGTGTTTTCTTTGGCCGGGACCTCTGTTAGGTTGAGTAGAAAAGCAAGTGCAGGAACCCATGCCTCGCAAACTAAACTCAAACTTCATCTCAACAAAGCAGAAAATCTAGGACAGGTCAGGAACTCTCATAGGGACTGGCCTCAGCACATGCATGCTCACACACACACGCGCGCACACGCTTGCACACTCACAAAGGTACTCCCCATAGTTCACGCTTACTATATCTGGGTGTTCATGTAAGGGTAAACTATGTGAGGTGTGTTATAGAGGTGAGTGATATCTATCAGAAACATATGCTGTTACTCAGCCTGTCAGCATGGCCTCTCTCTTTCTCTCCTCCTCCCCCTTCTTCATCTCATTTGTTGTTTTGGACCTCTTCATCCCCCTCACTCCTTTTCTCCTTGCTTGCTGCCAAATTCTGCAGTTGTTTTTCTGTCTCTTTATGCTGCACTCAACCCTCGCCTCTCCTTCCCTAACCCCCCCCCACACTGAACCCCTCCCCCCTCAAATATTTTCACTCTCTGGGACTGCAAGGCCTGCATGGTAAAGTCCACTTCCACTTCTTGCCGTGCAGGGCTCCTCTCCGTCTACCTTCTCTCTCTCTCTCTTCCCTCTTTCTCTTTCTCTTTCTCTTTCTCTCTCTCTCTCTCTCTCTCTCTCTCTCTCTCTCTCTCTCTCTCTCTCTCTCTCTCTCTCTCTCTCTCTCTCTCTCTCTCTCTCTCTCTCTCTCTCTCTCTCTCTCTCTCTCTCCATCTTTTTGTCTCTGTCTCTCTTTCTCTCTTTCTTTCACTCAGGGTGCTTTCTCACTAGGCATCCGGGGTCGAATCCAAGCACGATCGCCCCAAAATAAGTGCGATGAGAACTCTCCCCTCCGTCACCGGGGACGCTGATTCGCTCCAAGCCGGGACAGCTTGAAAAGGTGGTTTTGGGTGCGAATCAGCGTCCCCGACGACGGAACGGAGCGTGGTGTGCAAACAAACTGTACCGAAACACGGAAGAGGCTTGCTGTAACAAGTGGTTATTTTGGTGCTAACCTGCTTGCCCAAAATAGAGTTTGTCATGTACGAAGGTCTGATAATAACAACTGGAGGGCGGCACATGAGCAAAAGCAGCCTCTCTCAGTAAATACATTCAAAATCAAGGTCCCAGGTGTAGGTGAAAGAAGACACAACACAAGACGTTTTCCAAATAGTAAATTATATATTTATGCGGGTAGGAATTCAAACCTCCACCATAAGGCAAAAAGGGGAAAGGGTAAGGGAGGACAAACAATACATACAGGTACACAAACAAACACTTAGTAGTCACAATACAACCTTGGGCCCATCATAGGACACCACAGCTATGGAGTTTAACCCACACTCCATGGGATAAATGGCACCCAGCCACACAGTGCTGCTTTAGGCCACAGATGGGCGAGACGGCAGCCTCCTCACTCCACCATAAGGCAGTGACTTCCAGTAATGAGACCCCTGCAAAATGACACCATGACACGCCCCGACGTGTGTGTGCTGTCAGCTACTTGTGCACCCGCCCCTCTTGATGTGATTGCCATCAGCTGTCCCTCATTAGGCAATCAGCACCCTTCAGTATAGGGACGGGCAGCACCTGACAGGAAGAGAAGAAGAGATATCATTAGCTCTCATGTTCACACACACACATACAAACGATACTAATCTGATGTTCACATGGTCTTCCAAATACAGTAATAATGATAATGACCAACCCACGTACGTCACACCTCCCCCATAAGAGCGAACCCGCAGGGTTAGCAAAACATTATCACTTATTATCAACCAACATCCGATTAGTACCAACAGAACAAAAATAAATAGAAATCACACTCCATATAGGCCACATGCCCCTATGTTGGGCCCACACGGTCAACCACCACCTCACCCAATACCAGATGCATCAGCCGCCGGACGTGGCTGGCACATTCCTCATACCGAGGCCATGACGGTATACTGTAGTCAACCATACGCAAATTGCTCAATGGTGTTCGCACTCCCAACATCAACCCTGTGCGTCCTGTAAGGCACATTAGAACACAACACAGCATGTGAAACAACAGTCCTGTCACATCTCAACTCCGACGAGACGCGGGCAGGACTTTTCCTTAGCCTATTCACATGACACCAGCGTGTCCTCCTCCGCCGCCCGAGCGTATGCAACATATACTTAGTGGCAGAGACCTTTCCCCTTACCACATAAGGTCCTGAGAACCGGGCAGTGAGCACCGTACTAGGCGTGGGCAGCACAATCAACACCTCATCCCCCGCCTCAAAATGCTGCGTCACCGCCAACTTGCAAAACTCACCACAGACGAGTCACCCAACGCTAGACCTTGGTCTCGCTTCCGCTCCTGTGCACTAGGGACAGCACAAATAGAAGGGACATTGGGGTGATTATTAATCAATGCATCACACAATAAGTTCGTAAATGGAGCGTCTCCAACCTCCAACACAGGGACGACCTTACCTCCAGCGATATCATTCCCCATGACGAAATCCACGCCCTTTACGGGAAAACATGGGCGAACCGCGACCGGAAAACAACCTGTGATCAGTGCAGACTGTACATGCACCTTATGCAACGGCACGCGCACACACCCCATGCCAATACCTCTCACCAATCCGCTCGACCGACAGGAGTCCACATCCAATGGTAATACATCAGCCAGGATGAACGATTGCGAGGCTCCTGTATCACGGAGTATTCTCACCCGTTGGTAGTCCCCAACTTTACCCAACAGGGACACACAATCATCAAACAAAAAGGGCTCAAAAGAGCTATGCTGGTCAGGACATGACACCGTACCAATCAACCCCACCCCTTTCGGTTCCTGGGCTGACTCCCTGGTCTCCTGTTGATCCCTTAGCGCATGACAGTCCTTCACAAAATGCCCTTCTTTTTTACAATAATGACACACTCGCTCGTCACCCAAGGCATTTCGAGACGGCGGTGAGTGAGGTCGGAATGGCCGCTCGTCACCTCCGCGATACGGCGGCCCCGACGGAGAAAACGCGCCCCCTCCTACATACACACCATTTCGTACAGAAACATTTTTGTGGATCATTGCTAACTCGTCACACAAAACTGCAGCTTCCTGGAGGGTAGAAACCTTTCGCTCCTCTAAATGTACTATCATGTGTTCGGGCACACATTTTTTAAATTGTTCAATGAGGATTAACTCACTCAAAGCCTCGACCCCATCCACCTTACATGCTTCACACCAACGAGTGAACATCGTCCGTTGTTCATGGGAAAATGCCACATGTGTTTGCGAGGGAGCTTTACTTAGTGCCCTAAACCGTTGCCGATACGCTTCTGGCACCAGTTCATATACGCGCAATACAGCACCCTTCACTTTCTCATATACCATGCTGTCCTCCTTCGATAATAACTGGCATGCGTCCTGAGCCCTACCCGTGAGTTTATATTGCAATAATAGTGCCCACTGGTCCTCCGGCCAACGCGAAGCCCACGCTATCCGCTCAAAAAAAAAAAAAAAAAAAAGCTTCCACCTCAGACTCTCGAAAAACAGGAACCATAGAAATATGCTGCCCAACATTAAAACTGCCCTGGTAACCTTCAGATGAGGGCGAAGAAGAGCCAACACTCTCCAGTTCCATCCTCCTTAGTGTAATCTGGAGCTCTCTATCCTTCTCCTTCCCCTCTTTTCTCTCCTCTCTGTCTCTCTCCTCCTTTCTCTCTTCCCTGTCTCGCTCCTCCCTTCTCTCCTCTCTGTCTCTCTCCTCTCTTCTTTCCTCTTTCCTCTCCAATCTCTCCTCCTTTCTCTCTTCCCTGTCACGCATAGCAGCTATCTCCTCTGAAACAGAGGCACGTCCTGAGTGTACAGAATTATCACCGTCAATCTCCTCAGCCATGGCACCGCTACCCCTCCGTTCCTGTATAGCAACACCTGTTCCCTCACTGGGCTCACCAGATGCCCCGTCATGCGTGACGTCTTCCGAGCCATTTCCCCCGGCTATGGGCGAACTCAATATCTCCCTATCAACCAACCCAGCGAGCACAAGTGCTTTCACCTCCTCTTTACTTTTTGAACTTTGGACCGTAATGCCATAATGCTTGGCGACCCCACACAATTCAGCTTTCGTGCAGTCATCAACCTGATCCCTTGTAGGATCCGCCAAAAACAAGTCCAAAGTAAAAGCCACCCCAGCCATAGTCCCTACAGAATATGACTACAAAAAGTAACACAACAATAATAAACGAATCACAGGTGACAAGAAAATACCCCCTCACCTACTCCACAATATCCGTGCGTAACACCTTTAATCATTACATTCCGTAGTATACAATTCAACCACTCTGATCTACTGCCCACATCTACCATCTATGAAAACAATAAATGCTGGACTAACCACCTCAACTAGGAGTCACCTGTGTCACTCTAGCCTATCCCAGATAAA
The DNA here is from genome assembly GCF_963971535.1 of Notolepis coatsorum. Classification (NCBI taxonomy): domain Eukaryota; kingdom Metazoa; phylum Chordata; class Actinopteri; order Aulopiformes; family Paralepididae; genus Notolepis; species Notolepis coatsorum. Next base: position 182,743,616 of record NC_140166.1, on the reverse strand, counting down.
CTACTCCACTAACTGGATGAAGGCTACACATATCTTCAGTCGCTTACCGATTTCATTGCGCGCTCCACCAGAATCACGACTCGTGCCCCCCACCCTCTAGCCAAGCAGGTGACCCCCCCTGTTACCTATGTGGCAGAAAAACAGATTAGTTCAAGAGTATCACATACAACAATGGTTTACATCAATCAAAACTGTGTAGCACGGACAATGGAACCATACTAACTTACCAATTAGAAAACGCTATCTTATTATTACACCTGATATGCTTCAATCGACAAGTCACCCCGTTATTTTACCAACAAGGAACCATACAATTGCGCAAACTAACGAGCCCCCATGTCATGTACGAAGGTCTGATAATAACAACTGGAGGGCGGCACATGAGCAAAAGCAGCCTCTCTCAGTAAATACATTCAAAATCAAGGTCCCAGGTGTAGGTGAAAGAAGACACAACACAAGACGTTTTCCAAATAGTAAATTATATATTTATGGGGGTAGGAATTCAAACCTCCACCATAAGGCAAAAAGGGGAAAGGGTAAGGGAGGACAAACAATACATACAGGTACACAAACAAACACTTAGTAGTCACAATACAACCTTGGGCCCATCATAGGACACCACAGCTATGGAGTTTAACCCACACTCCATGGGATAAATGGCACCCAGCCACACAGTGCTGCTTTAGGCCACAGATAGGCGAGACGGCAGCCTCCTCACTCCACCATAAGGCAGTGACTTCCAGTAATGAGACCCCTGCAAAATGACACCATGACGCGCCCCGACGTGTGTGTGCTGTCAGCTACTTGTGCACCCGCCCCTCTTGATGTGATTGCCATCAGCTGTCCCTCATTAGGCAATCAGCACCCTTCAGTATAGGGACGGGCAGCACCTGACAGGAAGAGAAGAAGAGATATCATTAGCTCTCATGTTCACACACACACACATACAAACGATACTAATCTGATGTTCACATGGTCTTCCAAATACAGTAATAATGATAATGACCAACCCACGTACGTCACAGAGTTGTATTCATACTTCATATTATTTAGGTCAGTTTGGGATTGTAGTGTATAAAACCTGCTCCAACGAGGGAAGCTGTGTTGAATTCAGCTGAGTGCTCCCCTCTCTCTCTCCCCTCTACAGTCTCGAGGGGAGAGAGAGAGTCGACAGCAGCCTGCAGCCCTGCACCCTTAACTCATTCACGGCCAACCACGACTATAGTCGGGTTATCTCGCCATGCGCTGAGCGCCAAAACCCGAGTATAGTCAGGTTTTCGATAGTTTTCATCGTTTTTTCTTTTATTCGATTTCTTTTATTCTATACAGTCTCACGGACATCGGTGTGTCATTGGGACTCATTCTGGACGCCGAGATTGCAATGCCGGCCGAATCCTTTTATTTCTGCAAACATCGTGACGCGCAGCGAAAATGCCTATCTTTTAAAGCGTGGCCCATTGACTACAAGGATGGAGATAATGGCTGGCGCTGAATGAGTTAAGGTGGTATAGAGAGAGCACATTTTATATCTTATCATAAGATATAATGTGCTCTCTCAATACCACCTTAAGGCTCTCTTCATTTCTCACATGCTTCTCCGTCTCTGTGTGTATGCGTGTGCTTGTTGGGCGAGTGTGTGTCTGACCTACCTGACACCCTGACCTACAGGCCTGGCTCCAAGAACACCAAGCCAGACGCCCTCTCCAGGCAGTTCGTCCCAGAGGAGGGTTCTGCACACCCGGACACCATCCTTCCTTCCTCCTGCCTGGTGGCCGCCGCCACCTGGGAGATCCAGTCTGTCGTCCGGGAGGCCCAGCGCGTCCAGCCTGATCCAGATAACGGCCCACCTAACCGGCTTTTTGTCCCCGACCTTGTCCGCTCCCAGGTGCTCCAGTGGGTCCACGCCTCCCGGTTCGCCTGTCATCCTGGGATCAACCGTACCCTGTCCCTGCTGAAGCGACACTTCTGGTGGGTCACCATGAGGGAGGACACCCGCGACTTCGTCCTTGCGTGCACCGTCTGTGCCCGTGAAAAGGCTTCCCACCAACCACCAGCCGGGCTCCTCAGGCCGCTCCCTGTTCCCGGTCGGCCTTGGTCGCACGTCACCCTGGACTTCGTCACCGGACTGCCTCCTTCACACGGTAACACTGTCATTCTCACCATCGTGGACCGGTTCTCAAAGGCCGTGCATTTTGTCGCTCTCCCCAAACTCCCCTCTGCTTCAGAAACCGCGGACCTGATGGTGCTCCATGTCTTCCGTCTCCACGGGATCCCGGTGGACATCGTCTCCGACAGGGGCCCGCAGTTTGTCTCCCAAGTATGGAAGGCTTTCTGCCGGTCCCTGGGGGCCACGGTCAGCCTCTCCTCCGGGTTCCACCCGCAGACCAACGGTCAATCGGAGCGGGCCAACCAGGACCTGGGATCCGCCCTCCGCTGCGTGACCACCCGGGACCCCTCCGGATGGAGTATGTTCCTGCCGTGGATCGAGTACGCCCACAACTCGCTGTCCTCCGCGGCCACAGGTCAGTCTCCCTTTGAGTCCTCCCTGGGCTACCAACCCCCACTGTTCCCTGCACAGGAAGAGGGACTCGTGGACGTACTTCTCCATAGACTCTCTCTCTGGGCGTGAGAGGTTAAACAGGCGGCTAGCGGGGAGCGGGGCTCCCGGGAGCAGGTCTATAGCACAGTCGTACTAGCGATGAGGAGGTAGGGAGAGAGCTTGTTGTTCGCTAAACACAGCCTCTAGGTTGTGGTAAATTGGAGGAACAGTCGAAAGGTCAACAGGTTCGTTGGGAACGGGAGAACCAGTGGCCCCCAGTGGTGACCACGCCGACCGGAGACAAGAGGTGTGACAGTGAGCACTCCAGCTCGTGACTGAGCCCGTTGGCCAATTTATTACAGGGTTGTGTGCCTAGAACGATTGGGTTATGGGGGGAATCAGTGACGTGAAAACGGATCTCCTCGCTATGATTCCCGGAGAGTTGAAGGCAGAGAGGCGTGGTGTGGCGTGTTATTTGCGAGAGCAACTTCCCGTTTAGGCCTTGGGCATCTCGGGGAATGGGTAAGGCGTCGGTGGCAATGTGGTAGTGGGACACTACCCCAGCGTCGATGATGTTTTCGCCTGCGCCCGAGTCGACCAGCGTGGACAGAGGGAGGGATTGACGGTTGTGGTAAAGCGTGGCACTGAATTGCATATTCGGACCGGAACTGGGAACAAATTTAAGGCTTGTGCATGTGCCCAGCGTCACAGTCGAGCCCCGTCGTTTGGGCGAACCGAACATGAGGCGATGGAGTGGCCTAGTTGCCCGCAGTACAGACATGCCCCTGACCTGAGTCTGTGACGGCGTTCGCGGAGAGGAAGGCGAGAGCGGTCGAGGTCCATGGGCTCCGAATCGTCGGTTCTGCGGTTCTGCAGCAGGACACTATTAACGGGGCGCTCCTGCTCAGCGGCCCTGCGGCTCTGCAGCGGGACACTGTTGACGGTGCTGGCCTTTTCACGGCGGCGTTCCCGGAGACGCGTGTCCAGCTCTCTGGCTAAGTTAATCAAGTTGTCAAGGGAAGTAGGCTTCTCCTTCGACGCCAATTCGTCCTTTAGAACTTCGCTGAGGCCCCGCGTAATGGTTCATCATTCCACTGGGAACCCGCTGCCAGAATACGGAATTCGATAGCGTACTCGCTCACACTATGGTGTCCTTGGTGGATGGTAAACAAGGCGGTCGTTCTATCCGAACCACCGGGAGGATGGTCGAAGACCTTTTGTATGTCGGCGATGTACCCGGAGTACGAATTGCAGAGGGGGGAATTACTGAAGTGGAGGGCTGTCGCCCATTCTAACACGGGCCCCGTCAGCAAACCAGACAGGTAGGATATTTTGGATTTGTCGCTCTGGAATCTGGAATGTTAGAGGTTGTTGCCCAAACACTAAAGAGCATTGGAAGAGGAAGGCACGACATTTGGCAACGTTTCCGTCGTAACGCTCTGGCGAGGGTACGTGAGGTTCCCGGGACTGGGATACTACAGGTGGGGATACCACGAGTGGAGAGACAGCAGGCGGAATTGGCTGGGCTGTTAAATATGCTTTGAAATGCTTGAATCGTTTGTCTTGCTCTGCGGCGCTGAGAGTGAGAGCGCTGAGTTGGGCAATAGTCTCATCCAGTATCTGTGAGTGTTGATTTACCAGACTGGCGTGTCCGCTGACGGCGGCCTGGATGCTGGTGCTCCATTCACCGGCCTCCTGTGCTGCTGAGTCCGACATCATGGTCGCAGTGTTCTGTGAGGATGGGGTTCTTGCGGAGCCCAATAGCAAAACACAGGAGGAGAGAATGGAGCGGTTTTAGGGTTCTTTAATTATTCTTCCCAACCAAGCAGAGTATAACAGGAATGTGAACAACACGGAGGTTATAATGTTCTTGGGGGGGAGAAGAATGAGAGCAGGTGCACTTCAGTGCAGCTGTCGGCAGCGAGAGAGAGAGGACACAGGTCTTGCGCTTGAGAGCGAGCAGGAGTCCTCTTTACTTGGCTCGAGACGTCAGGGTGGAAGGACGCTGGGGCTCGAGACGTCAGGGTGGAAGGGCGCTGGAGCGAAGTCCTGAGGCACAAGAAACAGAAGGTTAGGGAAAGCATAAACAGGGGTAGTTACAGCTGGTCTTCAGGTAGCGTCGTCGTACCTCGGTAGGCAGTTTAACACTGCGACGTCGGATGACGGGATCTGCCAGTTGAAGTAGGGAACGCTTGATGAGGTGATCTCTTGCAGCCGCGCTGATTGCTCCTCATCTGGCAGACTCGAGCTCCGATCGTGACACCCATGCGATGAGCGACCCACAGGAACACACACACACATGCACTGAGTCACGAGTCGTGAGACGTGTGTGTGTGTGTGTGTGTATGTATATGTGTCATTTTGAGATCAGTCGCAAATCGCTTCCTGTTGAATGGATCATGGATCAGATGCCAAACCACGGCTGTTTTACACACGCCTCATTCGCCTTATAAGGAGATGGCGGGCGTGTCTGTACAAAATAATAAGAGAGTATTGTTGAATGAGTCTCTCTCTCTCTCTCTCTCTCTCTCTCCCTCGCGCGCTCTCTCTCTCTCTCTCTCCCTCCCTTACCTTGCTCTCTCCTTCTGTCCAAGGTTCATCCCTCTGTCTCGCCGTTAGAATCCTGAGTGGAACAAAGCGGGTTCTGTTGTGTCAGACTTCGGACACCGCCAACACACACACATTCACTCCTCTATCTCTCCCTCTCTTGTCTCATATCTTAGTCCAGAATCTCCCTGTCCCTCTCTGGCCATCCTACTATAAAAACTGCCCCTGCTACCGATATGTAGAATTAAGTTATGCAATAAGTGAATTGACTTCAGTGATGGAGTGCGTCTATTAAAACACAGACCCATGAGTGCATGTGACATATGTATGGGTTATGGTAAGTTAGTTGTCTATAATTAAATAGCACTATGACCCAATGGACTCTTTTCTGGTTTCCAAAGTGGGGTTCAGAGACCTACAGAAACAGCGACAAAATGCTGCAAATACTAAAACCATGGGGCCCTAGAGCAGTGGCGGCTGGCCACTAGGGGCGCTCGGGCGCCGACCCCCCTGTGGTTAACCCTGGTTAAAAGAGAGAAGAAGAAGAAATATTCTTTTTTGTTTTTTGTTTTATAGCCCTATAAATAATATAAACATGTTTAAAATGAATAATATTTACTCATTTTAAGTATGTTTGTGTTTCCAATGCACAATATTTTTTAATTTTAATATATAAAATAAAAAATACTAGTTTTCCTGAACAGGAAGTTCAGTTCAGTTCAGACACAGTGACTCACTCCTGCTGCATTTCTCTTGCCGCATTTCTCCTAGCCGTATTTCTCAGCCCGGGCTAGACGCACTAGCGCTCTGAGTGCGCGTCACTGTTTCATCGCTGTATCCGTCGCAGCCAATCAGTGCGTAACACGCTGTGCGCTGAAATATGATGTTTATGATGGAAGCCGGGCGCGATTTGAAGCGGTCTAAGCAGCAGCGCCTATAATTTTTTTTCCGTAGCAGCATTTTTTTCCGTAGCCGCATTTCGCGGAGACGCTCTCTCTGATTGGCCAGCGCCAGTTTCTAGGTTATAGGTTGGTTCCTAGGTTGGTAGACTGTGTTGTTGTGATGCAGCTATTTGTCTTAGAGCGTGAAGGCAAGTTCTTTCGACGGTTAAGCTTAGGCACTCTTTCAAAGTTGGTTAAGGTTAGAGTTTGTCTTAGAGCAGGGCGATAGAACGCCAGGTAGTTTGCAGGCTGTTTGACGAGGAAATGGGCAAAGACACAGCTCTTCACAGTACTTGTTGGTTAACAACAAGCTATATGGATGCAGACTGTGGACAACTGGACATGCATGGACAATGGACATCAACACAGTCTGGACAGTGGAGTGGATATACTTTATCAAGCCCTTCTGCCCTGCTGGACCACTGTGCGTTTCAACTTAACAAGGTATAGTTGCGATCTCTCTCTCTCTCTCTCTTCTCTCTCTCTCTCTCTCTCTCTCTCTCTCTCTCTCTCTAATTTCGCCGCAGGTGGGGCATAACCACTCAGACAATGAATGGTAACTTGTTTAAAATGACAAGATATACATATGTGTTTATTATTGAATGGATCTGAGAGAGAGAGAGAGAGAGAGAGAGAGAGAGAGAGAGCTGTGCGTGTTTGTGTTGGGCTATTGGAAACGTGGTTGCATTTGACTGACTGTGATCATATATTGATCGATGGCAATGGTGATAATATTCGCCAATGCGTGCCTTGTACATGTTTGCAAAATGTTTGGTATAGCGCCCCTATTGGAGAAGAATCCACCAGCCGCCACTGCCCTAGAGTAGACTCGAACCAACCCACCCACAATATGACCACTCCTCATGAAAGCCTTCAACAGGAAGTCAGGAGTGTGATAGAGATAGACAATCTACTTGGGCCCAAAACAATATCTGTCTATGAGCATGGAATGTCCGCACCATGTTTGTAACATCTAAACTAGCCCAGGTCATCAGTGAAATGAAAAGGTACAGGCTGGATATTTTTTTATTATTATTATTATTATTATTATTATTATTATTATTATTATTATTATTATTATTATTATTATTATTATTATTATTATTATTATTATTATTATTATTATTTTATTATTATTATTATTATTGTTGTTGTTGTTGTTGTTGTTGTTGTTGTTGTTGTTGTTGGTCTGTTGTTGTTATTAGTTGCTTATAGGAATTAGCTAATGTTGATGGACTGGTTCTGGATGCCAAACAATCAGCGACGGATCTGACGGATCTGTTATCCTCCAGTCAGAGCATGAAGACAAGCACATACAGGGCATGGCACGATAGAATAACCTGTAAGTGACAGAATGATCAAAGCTAGCTTCCAACCATTGCAAACTAACCATCATGCAATGCTATGCACCAACAAATAAAGCTGAAAAATATGACAAGAATGACTAGTATGAGGAGCTACAACAAACTGTCTGACCTCAGCACATCAGTCAAGGTTCTCACAGACCTGTTCAGAAACATCTGACCTCAACATCTCAATCAATTTTCTCACAGACCTTTCTCACAAACTGAGGCAGGAACAGGCAGGCTTCAGGACCATACGAAATGCATGACCTTGCTGTTCTCTCAAATCATACTCACCAGCAAGAGAAGACAGACAGGTCTGACAGATTTGCGATA
>NC_140166.1:182675236-182735710 GCF_963971535.1 Notolepis coatsorum | reverse complement strand
AGCCAGTGATATCTCTTTACCCAGCTAGAAGATCTTGATTGTGCATGACCTTGCTGTTCTCTCAAATCATACTCACCAGCAAGAGACGACAGACAGGTCTGACAGATTTGCGATACAGATGAACAACAATAGCTCCAAAACCCAGGTGGCATAAATTCAGCACCACATGCACCAATTACATTATCTTTCGGTAATGTAGAGGAGTTTAGTTTAGAGTTTAGAGTTCAGTAAGGACAATGCATGCAACAAGGACATCAGTATAAGACTCAGGAGAGCTTGCACTACATTTGTAAGTTTTCAAACCATCTGGAAGTCAAAGCAGTAGCCTACAGCATAAAAACCAAGATCCAACTGTAAACAGTAATGTTAAATCAGTTCTGCTGTACGGCTGGAAGATATGTTGAAACCGTTGGCCAGAAAAGATCTCCAATGAGAACCTGTACTAAAACACAAACTGTTGGAATGTGGAGCTGGAAATGAAACATGGACGGCTCCAGTGGCTCTGACATGTCCTCAGAATGGACCTGGACAGCATTCCTACAGGAGCCTTGAGATGGACCCCACCTGGAAAGAGGAAACAAGGGAGGCCAAAAACAACCTGGTGGAGAACTGTGACCTTGGACCTGAAAATGGCAAACCTAACTTGGAGAGAAGCACAACCTTCTGCACATGATTGGACCAGATGGAAGCATACATCCTTATGTTCCACTGGGAATGAAGAGGATTAAGTATGTAAGTAAGGGGTACGTGGGGGTGGGCTGGGGATTTTCTGGTGGGTCCCCAGCTAAATTAGGGATTAAGGAAATTAGGGAAGTTAATTTCACTATTATTTCACTCACTGTAAGACTGTTAAAGAATGACTATTGTGACTCACATTATTATTATTATTATTATTATTATTATTATTATTATTATTATTATTATTATAGATGGCATGTCTTTGATGCAAAAAGACAACAACTATGCATTCAACTATACTGTGCTTTCCAAATGCCTTTGCTGACAGGGTGAGTGTAGGGAGGGGAAAGACCGCTACCTGGGTGGGAGGAAGCTATGAGATTAAGCAGACTGCAGTCTGGCATGGTTCAGGGCAGGCCCCCTGTCTGATTATGCATGGTGAGGCTGAGATTAGATGAGATGGAATGGAATAGAAAGGTGATGAGAGGAGAGGATAGGAGAAGAGAAGAGAAGAGAAGAGAAGAGAAGAGAAGAGAAGAGAAGAGAAGAGAAGAGAAGAGAAGAGAAGAGAAGAGAAGAGAAGAGAAGAGAAGAGAAGAGAAGAGAAGAGAACAGAAGAGAAGAGAAGAGAAGAGAAGAGAAGAGAGAAAGTAGGTTATATGTGTGATGATGGCCATGGGGTAGAGGAGAGAGGTGGATTGATGGATGGATACATGAATGGAGGAGGGAAGGTTGTTTTTCACCCTCTCTTTCTTTATCTTTCTCTGTCTCGTCTGGTCTTTTCTTTTGAGCTCAGCAGGAATATTGCACCCCGTCTGCTAATCCACATATCACACATTCCTGAGAGAGAAGGAGGGAGCGAAAGAGAGAAAGAGAGGGTAGGAGAGGAGACGTGGGGGACGAAAAGAGAGAGAGATTTGACACAGATGGGTGGAGATCAGGGGTAGAGAATGGGTGAAGTTGGTGTGCTCTCCCACAAACTCCAACAGGAGACACATCCATGCATGCACACAAAAACACACACACACACACACACACACACACACACACACACACACACACACACACAGACAAACATAAAAACATAAATGTTTTATATATTTGTAAAGCACTTTGTAACTGTTGTTTTGAAAAGTGCAATACAAATAAGGTTACATGGGGGGCAGGTGGCGCACGGAGATTACATTCGTCACCAACACCGGGAGACACTGGATTCGCCTGTTCGAATCCAGCTCCCGGCGTTGCTATCAGCTTGGCTGGCCTCTCACACTGATACAATTGGCTGTATTAGGGGGTGGGAAAGCTGAAGGGTGGGTCCTGGGCGTTGTGGACAGCGACCCCTACAGTTCGGTCGGGGCGCCTGCTCAGCAAGGGTTGGAACTAAGGAGAGATAGTGTGGCCTCCCACACGCTACACTCTCCCCGGTGAGAACCTGCACGGCCAGGTTGGCCTGCCCCAGGCTGCACATGCGTCGGAGGAAAGCATGTGACAGTCTCCGGTCTCCCGGACCAACAGTAGGGGAAAGTACGCAACAACCAGGAAGGGTGGGATGGGAGAAAAATCGGGAAAAAGGAGGGGAAGAAAGATAATAAAAAAAATAAATAAAAAAATAAGGTTACATACACCACAGGCAAAACAGCTATGGGCCACCATGGGAGTAGGGATTGTTACATGCTGCATACTGTAAACATCCATAATGTAAACGGGAACTCAACACGCATACACACACACACACACACACACACACACACACACACACACACTCACATAAAGGTGATATGATCCTCTTAATGTCTGCATGTATGAATCAGATGGGTCAGCGCTTACAGCTAGCCGCAGAATGTACAAAACTCTGTGTGTGTATGTATCTATGTATGTGTGTGTGTGTGTGCAAGTGCATGTGTTTGTGTGTGTTTGTTTGTATGTATGTGTGAAGTGTGCGTGCATTTAGGTGTGTATGCATATACATATGTCTGTATTAATCTCAAGGGTGGAAAGTAACTAATTATATTAATTTACTCTTGTTACTGTAATTGGTGTAACTGACTCGGTTTTTTGTAAGGTAAAGGTAATTGTACTTTTGTACTTGAGTAGTTTCTCAAAATCAGTAGTTTTACCTTTAGTAAGTATAGTTAGTTTGAAGTATTGTGATTTGTTACATTTGAAATTGAATTAGTTACAAGGTAACATTTTGTAGGCTTTCCATAAGCTTTGCGCCAGTCTGTAAATTGGCAGTCCATAAATTGCAGCGCATCGATGCTGACAAACAGCAATGGGGGATAACAAGCTGTAACAATCAGTGTAAAGAGTTAAAAAGTTATCATCCATCTCAGTGATGGTTTGCGTTAGCCTGGTTTTCTTGCTAGCTCACTGAACTATAGTAATGAGATTACTTACTAGATAGTGAGTTCAGATATATATATATATATATATATATATATATATATATATATATATATATATATATATATATATATATATATATATATATATATATATATATATATATATATATATATATATATATATATTCATTTTTTTTATCTCATCAAAAAATTATTATTTCAGCGTCAAATCAAAAAGTTTCATGTAACTATGTCTATTTTACAAAGCACAACATAGACTATAAAGGCACTCCATTGCAATTCCAACAGTGCTTTATGGAGCACAAACAATAATAGACGTTCATAACGCAGTTATAGATTCAAGCATCCGATGCTCTACATGGCACAATGCGTACTCATACATGCTCATTACACACCTGCTCTCTGCTAGTCTTATCTCATTATTCTGTTTTCAACAAGCATTTTACTTGGGCTGTAACACACTTGCAATTAACTTACATCTGCAGTGCATTCTTATGTTGGCTGTTACTCAGAGAAGCAACCAAGCACACCACAGGCACACACCTTGCCTCAAACGTCTTTGCCTCAAGCAGCCAGATGCACAAGAGTGGTCCGTTTGTCATCAGTTGTAGCCTATAATAATTTACTGCTCACTCCAGGGGTTTCCTCAGCATCGACAACTATTGGACAAATAATCATAATCATCCACTCCCTGAATGTTGACATTTTCTGTGCAACGATGGAAATAAAAATGTTTTATGGGACGGTCGCCACAGAGGCTTGCAGTAATACCTCCCTACATGGACATGTGGAAGGTTTACTTGTTTCATGCACTTTTGCAAGTGTTTTTCATTCAAAGTAACCAAATTGTAACTTTATATCTTTCATCATGTTATTATTTTCGCATTGCAAAATACCCCCCCCCCCCCCCCCCCCCCCCATGATACAAATATTAAATAACGCAATAACTTTACCCTGAGTACATTTTCAACAAGTTACTTTGAACTTTTACTCAAATAGATCTTCACACCACTTTTACTCAAGTAGGATATTTTTGTACTTTTCCCCACCTCTAGCTAATCTCTAATGTACGTGGTGAGCCTGTGTAACGAGCTCACAGTACGTAGTCTGGTGCGTGCTGTGTTGTGGGGCCTGCTGACAGATGATGGATGTTCTAATGGGCGCTGTGATGCTCTGTTCTCCAGGAGATATATGATGTCTGCGTCACAGCCAGGCATGTGTCAAACAATAACTGTTTGGATCTGTGGTTTCTGGATGTAAGGGATCCGTCCAGAGACTGTAAATACCACTCTGTGTGTGTGTGTGTGTGTGTGTGTGTGTGTGTGTGTGTGTGTGTGTGTGTGTGTGTGTGTGTGTGTGTGTGCGTGCGTGCGTGCGTGCGTGCGTGCGTGCGTGCGTGCGTGCGTGCGTGTGTTTTCCTTGGCAAAGTTCCCTGCTGCAACACAGGCAAAGAGGCCTCGCCCCGGTAACTGGACATATCCCCTATGAGCTCACTGATACGCACATGTGCTGACGTCATACACACACAGACACACGCACACACAAACACACACACACACACACACACACACACACACACACACACACACACACACACACACACACACACACACACACACACACACACACACATATACACACACACACACACACACACACACACACACACACACACACACACACGCGTAATAACATGTACGCACACGTAATCATTCATAGATTCACACATCACACACGACGCAGAACAGCTGTGTAAAGGGCGTATTAGTAAGGGTTTCATCACGTTGCACTCATTACTTCGCCAGGGCCTACCACATGTCTCTCCCAGGATATTATTTCTTAAGAGCAAGGCAACACTGGAAACAGAAATTAGGTCACAGGTTGGATTTGGAAAGTGTGTTGTGTCAGTCGGTATCATGGTACAAGCTTCAGTATAAAAAAAACACACATATTTCATTGTTCTGGGCTTGATAGTCGTTCATCTTGTCTCTTATTTCAGTGATATTTCATTGTTCTGGGCTCAACAGTCGTTCATCTTGTCTCTTATATCAGTGATATTTCATTGTTCTGGGCTCAATAGTCGTACATCAAGTTCAAGTTCTTTAATAGTTGTCATACAGAAGTACAGAATACTTTCATACAAAATGCTTCTTACTGTTACGCTCCAGAGACTGTGCTAGACAAGATAGTATCAAATAACATAATAACATAATATAGCATGAATTTAGAAGAAGAAAATGAGGTCACAGTGTTCGGTATAGACATATGTACAATGTTCTGAGTTACCATATAATATACAATACACAATACTATGCAGTGTACTAATGTACAGTACTATCTAGTGCAAAGCAGAAATGGGATGAGGTACAATTTTAGGTACAATTTACAGTAAGGTGTACGAGTTGTAGTGCAATCCTTCATCCATAAATATAAAGTGTGGGGAGTGGGTGCTACAGTGTGTTTGTTTAAAGTGGGTGTGTGCTATAAAGTGTGTGGAGTGGGTGCTACAGTGTGTTTGTTTAAAGTGAGTGTGTGCGTGTGGATGTGTGTGCTATGTGCGTTTGGTGGTTGTTGTTGTGTAGTGTTCATTCATTGTTCGTTTAGCAGCCTGATGGCCTGGGGATAGAAGCTACTTCTGAGTCTTTCTGTGCTCGCCTTGAGACTCCGGTATCGCTTGCCTGACCGCAGCAGTTCAAAGAGGCAGTTGTTCGGGTGACTGGAGTCTTTAATGATTCTCTTAGCCTTGCCCTTGCAACGCTTGTAGTAAATGTTCTGGAGGGTGGGGAGCCCCCCTCCAATTGTGCGTTCGGCTGAACGTGTCACTCTTTGTAGTCTGCTTCGGTCTTGTGCAGTGCTATTCCCAAACCAGGAGGTGATGTTGCCGGTCAAGATGCTCTCTATTGTACATGAGTAGAAGTTCTTAAGGATCTTCTGGCTGACTTGGAACTTCCTTAGGCGCCTGAGGAAGTAGAGGCGTTGTCGTGCCTTCTTCACCACACTGTTAATGTGTGTGGTCCATGTCAAGTCCTCGGATATGTAGGCTCCGAGGTACTTGAAGCTGTTGACTCTCTCAACCGGTGCCCCGTCGATGCTGAGGGGGCTGTAGTCCTTGACCCCCGACCTCCTGAAGTCCACAATCATCTCCTTTGTTTTGCTGACGTTCAGGGAGAGGCTGTTTTCCTGGCACCATCCCGCCAGGACCTTGACCTCTTCCAGGTAGGCCCTCTCGTCGTTGGCAGAGATCAGGCCCACCACCACTGTGTCGTCAGCAAATTTGACGATTGTATTGCTACTCCGCTGAGCCACACAGTCGTGTGTGTACAGGGAGTAGAGGAGGGGACTCAGAACACAGCCCTGGGGGGCCCCTATGTTGAGGGTGATGGATGAGGAGGTGCAGTTGCCTGCTCTCACCACCTGGGGTCTGCCAGTCAGGAAGTCCAAGACCCACTGGCAGAGGTCATAGCCCAAGCCCAGGTCCCTGAGCTTGGCTATGAGTATGGAGGGGACTATGGTATTGAATGCCGAGCTGTAGTCGATGAATAGCATTCTCACATAGTTCCCCTGCCTCTTGTCCAGGTGTGATGCTGCTGTGTGCAGCACATGGGATATGGCGTCCTCCGTGGACCTGTTGGGGCGGTATGCAAATTGCAGGGGGTCCATGTTGATGGGGAGGGAGGAGCAGATGTAGCCCTTTACTAGCTTCTCAAAGCACTTCATGGCTATGGAGGTGAGAGCTACAGGGCGGTAGTCGTTGAGGCAAGCAGGCTTGGATTTTTTGGGTACAGGGATAATAGTGGACTTCTTCAGGCAGGTGGGGATGACAGCCTGTTCTAAGGACAGGTTAAATATGTCAGTGAATACTGGGGCCAGTTGGTCGGCACAGACTTTTAGGACGCGGCCGGGGATGCCGTCCGGACCTGCTGCCTTCCTGATATTCACTTTTTTAAAGGTCCGCCTCACCTCATGCTCTGTTACCCTGAACACTGCGCCTCCATCAGCAGCCGACCTCCCCCCCCCCCCCATTGCCGAGGCTTGTAAGCTGGTGTTGTTATTACCAGCATCAAACCTTGCATAGAAGTGATTTCAGTGATATTTCATTGTTCTGGACTCGATAGTCGTTCATCTTGTTTCTTATTTCAGTGATATTTCATTGTTCTGGCCTCGATAGTCATTCATCTTGTTTCTTATTTCAGTGATATTTCATTGTTCTGGGCTCGATAGTCATTCATCTTGTTTCTTATTTCAGTGATATTTCATTGTTCTGGGCTCGATAGTCGTTCATCTTGTTTCTTATTTCAGTGATATTTCATTGTTCTGGGCTCGATAGTCATTCATCTTGTTTCTTATTTCAGTGATATTTCATTGTTCTGGGCTCGATAGTCGTTCATCTTGTCTCTTATTTCAGTGATATTTCATTGCTTTAACCTGTCTCTAAACTCGTGCTTTACTTTAAGCCTGATGTTGTCTTCACGTTGGTATTTGGGTCAAGTGGTCACATACTTGATAGGACATTTAGATCACATCAAGAAGATGTGCTCTCCGATGCAATATGTCATCTTACAGTTTATATGAGCAGTGTGCAAAGTGCTGTCCATTTTTTTTTACTTGTATAAAAGTAACTGAAACAGTTAAGATGCTTTGTGGTCATCGATTTCAGAATATCCATATATTTGTGAAATGAGGGCCCAGATACACTGATCCTTCACAAAACAGAGATAAAATCAATGGAAGGTATTACTGTCCATTGGTTTGTTGTCATATTACGGCTAGAGCTGTCAAGCTATTAAAAATGTTTATTGAATTAATTACATGCTTTGTACACATATCAATATTTGCCGTGGGAAGCATTAAAAAATATCTACCCGGCAACAGTTTCCCATTTATTTCGGCGGGGACACACTGGATACCCAAGCACCGTGGAGGAGTCAGTCAGTTTCCTTTTGTGTTAAATGATTGGACCACTCATAACGCAGCCAGCTCGCCATCTTCAGCGATATTTTCTGCATCTGGTCTGTTTTCTCTGTGCGCCATGAGTACCTCTACGCGTGAATGAGTACCTCTACGTGTGAATGCAGAAGAGCAGAAGATCTTGTTGACCAGTGCGGAGAAATGCACTTCTGGTGTGAATGGCCAGGTCATCTGGTGTGTCCACACACACACACACACACACACACACACACACACACACACACACACACACACACACACACACACACACACACACACACACACACACACACACACACACACACACACACACACACACACACACACACACACACACACTTTGAGTCAGAAACAAACATAGTATCAATGAGAGTATCAATAATACACCTGAGTGAAGAAAAAACTGACCTTCATGCCCTATAAGGAGCTGGCTGGGCGTTTCTCTATGCAAATTCGGGTGTACGAGAAAGCGCTTTAAGTTTTATGAGTGACGTTCTTCATTCATGGGATGGCAGCTGCGATAATTTTGGCCACTTACGACCACCTTTCCACGCGTTCAGGTATCCGGAGAAGGACTATCGTAGGTTTCCTCTTACGAACTTCTTACACGGTTATTTACGATGAAACTGAGAATGTTAGTGAATGAGGTCCAATCTCCAATGTATTTCAATCTGAATGCATTTGGTTCCGCTCTAATTTTTTTGTTCCACTGGTAGTCGCTCATAGCCAGACCTCTCTTCACACTGTGTTAGTGTTGTGCCAGTATTCCACTAGACTAGTAGGAACAACCATGGAACTATATGAGGGAACAACCATGGAACTATATGAGGGAACAACCATGGAACAACCATGGAACTATAGGGAACAACCATGGAACTATATGAGGGAACAACCAGGGAACAACCATGGAACTATATGAGGGAACAACCATGGAACATGGAACTATAGGGAACAACCATGGAACTATATGAGGGAACAACCATGGAACAACCATGAAACTATAGAGAACAACCATGGAACTATATGAGGGAACAGCATATTTTTTTCTCTCTCCATCTCATCTCCTCCCCTCTCTGTAGTCTCCCGACTCCCAAGCCCCACAGTTTAGGAACCACTGGTAAAGGCAATTGTTCAAATTGTGTGAAAACTAATCATAGTATTCTATCTGACAATAACTATTTTCTGCTGTGGATTGTGTAGACTAATAAATCTATAACACTCCCATTTTAATCCTCAGCGCAAAAACATTTAAATGTTTGTCTGATCTTGCAGGATTGCATTTGTCACACATTTGTTGATTAGAGAGAGAGAGAGAGTTAAGTTACATTGACTTTGAACTAGTGAGGGACCGTGAACAGAATGATGAAGCTCTGTCTTGAAAAGCTGTCAATTCGTAAGCTGTCTTCTGAATCACAAATGGTCTGGTACTATAAGGCTTGATAGAAAATGAACGCAGGTATGGGAGAATCCTTTAACATGCTTTCAGCACCATCCTATCTGCGATGAGCATGATTAATCTGCCTTAATTATTTTCTGTAATTAATTAATCAAAATGAACGCCTTATTTTGACAACCCTAATTAACTTAACGTAATCGTTCATTTGCAGAAACAAACGCTTTTCTAACAGATGGTATCTGTCAGTTCCAATTGTTCATCCTCTCCAAACATTTGTCTGTCCAAACAGACATTAATCTGACACCTCATTGAAACAGTGATTCAAATCAGACGTAGACAGACAGACACAATCGATCAGTGTAGTCTGACACTATAATCAAGAATCAAGAGGTTTATTTGTCACATACATACCGGGGCATACAGTGAAATGCGGGCTAATGTCTCGCCATGGCAGTGTGCAAACGGCTGAAAATGTCTAGAAACAACGTAAGGTTATGTATATAACCAAGTTCTATGAATTATGGCAACGCTCAGCATCATCTGCACTGTACTTCACTTCCTGCACATGCACTGAATAAAAAATTCCACCATGTACCTTTACATCCCAACATTCGTCTGGCCACACCCCCATCCGCTTACCTTCATAAGCAGGTGTGTGGTCACCTACTCGCCTCCTTCCCAAACTTTCACCACAAGGCGAGATCAAGGGCCGCAGCGGCGTCTGATGCTGAGCGTCGCCATAATTCATAGAACTTGGTTATATACATAACCTTATGTTCTATTTCATTATGGCTTTCGCTCAGCATCATCTGCACAAGAGAGGCTGAGCGGCAGCCATAGCCCGACAAATGTACCCCGCTGAGGCCCCCCACAACCATCAGACCGGGGAGGACCGAGCCCCCCGACCCTCCCTAATGGAGGATACCCCCCCTATTGGAGGCTTACGGGAGGGAGACGGATCCGACCGTGCGAAGAGGAACTCAAGCAACTCAACGCACAGGGTGAGCAGACCGTGGCTTGACCCCACGACTACACACACGCACAACCCGCATGCCACCAGGGAACGAACGGAAGGAACAACCTCGTTACTGCCCCCAAAATCACGGGGTCAAGAGCAAACCCAACCCCGTGGCAAGGCTGTAGCAGCGGAGCGCGAAGGAAGACCCAGACCCACTGAAGGGACTGGATCCCCTGGAAAAAAGGGGGCCCGGAGAGGTCAATGACGCCAGGCATCAAGACCCCACCAGGCGGTCACTTAGTGACACCGCCCCCCACATCGCCAGCGTATTCGGATAAGGCCCCTCCAAGAGCGGGCCCTTTCCCCCCAATAGTACACCGCCTGGCACACTGACCCTGCAGAACAGGCAGTCAGCATGGCCGTAAGCACTCAAAAAAGTCCAACCAACGGAAGCAGGCAGTAACCTGAGCCTGGAGCACTGCGGACGAGACAGGCGCCAAAGGAGTCAACTGAAAACAGCCCCCCCGGCGGAAGGGGCGTATGCTGGCGTTGTTGAGTACCATGACAAAGCCTCCATCAAACAACCCCCGCCCAGAGGGGTCGAGGCAGAGAAGGCTTACATGATTGGCAGACGTCGTGAACGTGCAGGGGCACACTCAACCGGGTAACCCGGGAGTTGACTCTGCTCCAACACACCAGGGAATCAACTACCCTCTCGGTACACAGACGGTGGTTGTTCCTATAACCCCTCAAGAAAAAACTCCAAAACACACCTGCGGGTATACACTGGCTATACCGCAGTACAAGTGTTTCAGTTTTCAAAAAAGGGTTATTCCAGGCCTACGGGTCGACGAAACATTACTTCGGACCGGGCCCGGCGGCTCGGGAAGCACAGGGTTACCAGAGGAGGTCCAAAGACCACCCCAACAGCCCCCTCTTCACCACGCGTGAGAGAGGCGCGAAAAGAATGGAGAACCAGCCCTAAGCTCACCGCACTTGGTATTCCCAGGTGGTCTCCCAACCAAGTACTAACCAGGACCGAACCTGCTTAGCTTCCGAGATCGGACGAGATCGGGCGTGTACAGGTTGGTATGGCCGTAAGCCATTACGATAGTGCAGAGTACAACATGTACCCAACAAAGGGTCTCCATAACGCCTAACCCTGTGACACCCGGGCCGACCCGGCATTTTTCCTCCCGAAAAAAGCACAAGTCCCTCAGGGTACCAGAACAGCAGATCTGCATCCCCGGCGGACAACGGGTTAACTGACCTGGACCAGCGCGACCAGACCAGTCCCGTGCCCTAACCATGCCGACATGCCCACTCCAGAAGAGGGGGGTAGGTATGCATGTCGATCTAAAACATGAAAAGAGGGCGCCACCCAGACGGTCATAATTGTACCGCGCTCAGTGGCCCACCCCTATGTTCTGATCTATTCCGTTAACATCCCCCAGATATGAACGAGAATTCATCGAGACAACCTAGTAAACTGGCGCTCGGAAGAGACAAAACTCCATCCCAGTTGCCCTATAAAAACGCTGTTTTAATAACGAGCAACCAAGGCGCACTTAGCCCCTGCGTGATTCTTAATAGAAACACCCCGAGCCAGCACTATGTATGCGTCGAGACCCAAACACATCAATGGATAGTCTAGCAAGACACCAAACATTGTTCCTCCAAGTCGCCTGGGAGAACGACACGGAGCCGTCGTGCTTCATGTTCCTTCCTCTTTTTATTTAAAAAAAGAAAGAAACACAGACTGACATGAATCCCACGTGACGCAGCTGAGGGTAAAAATCGTTTACATTTTTACTATCCCATCACCCTCGCCACAGGGAGGAGACGGAAATCCCCAGAGAGACTTCCCACGCGAGCTGTATAGATTGAAATGAATATATTGCAACATTGAGCTATGTAACACTTGGGTTAGGGCTCTCCGAGGAGGAGGCACTGAACCAATACACACTCAATAATCGAATTGAATCGAATACACACAATAGAGCAGAACTCCTTTTTGAAGTTCTACTCACCTTGACAATCTGAGGAGGAGGCTCTGAAACTCTGAGGAGGCTCCCTCACAGGGAAGGAGAGTCCAAACTCACAGAAGGCACTTCTCCCCGAGGAGGAGCTTCGTGAGGAGGAGCTCTGACAACTCCCTGAAACAGATCCATAACATGGACCTGAACAACCCACGGAAGTCATACCAACAAAGACGCGCTCAGTGACGTACTCTATGGCGGGGGAATTTCCGCGGTGCACACGCCCAATCTTCCAGGGCGTGGGACCATGAAACTCCCTCCCCCCCCCCCCCCCTCTTACCCTGTAACGTGCCGAACAGCAACCTGACAGGAACCTTGAAGGACAGGCTGTTTTAACCCCTGACCAATCAGAAAAGGGGAGGAAAGGATTACCAGTTCACCCCTTTACAACCCCACACCCATGATACGATGTAATGACAAGTAGAGCATGACACAGTCATAGCCTGCTACATGAAGCATCGAACAGCCTCACATAGCTCATGTGCTAACCTGCTATCTGATTTTTACTAAGGAAAAAACACAGAACAGAGAGGGCCCCCTTTAAGAGCCTCGGTACCAGACTTACACATGTGCTTCTGTGGCCAAACCTAACCCAGTTGTAGATCACAAGACACACACAACCCTTCATCACAACAAAAAATGGCAAAAGTACACTCTTGCTACAGAGGAACGCCGTTTTTCATAACGAGAGAATACAGAATCCTCGATTATGTATTGGCCACAGGCCTTGCTAAGCACACATGATAAGTGACCAAACAATCCTTTCTTTAGGAAAAAATTGTTTCTCAAGCGGAAAGCACAACCCCAGCAATTAAGCTGAGGGTTACATTGTATCCCCACAAACACAGTGACACAGTATATTGTAAACAATATGTCTGAGAGGAGGGTGGGGAAGCCCCAGGGAAACCGGGGGGATCACCCCTCCTTCCTTACCCTTGATACGACCAAGTTGAACAGGTAACCCTGTTAATATGTGAACACACTGTTCATTGTCATTACAGGCTGAGAAAAGAATTCATTCCTCAATCACATTCACGTTACATGAACACACATGTTCTCATCACAACTAACCAGATAATTTTTACACATGTAAACAACAACCCGATTTCTATGGAGAGAGAAGCTATACCAGTGACAAGACAATTCACACACAACACGCGTCGTATCCTCAATGTATTGCAGCAACACACGTTTTGGAAAACATCGTTATTACAAAACATTTAGAAGGGAAGGAAAGAAGAAGTGTTTAAAGTCGGGACTCCTACCCTGAGCGCAGGCCAAGAGAACTGCAATCTGGCTAACGGGACACCGAAGTTGAACACAGCATCTCCTGTGTTGGCGACGAGGGTAACGTCGCTGCGCCACCCAGCCGCTACGTTTCTCCATGTTGACGCAGTCCTCGCTGGCAGGGCTCTCAGTGTAGGTTCGACTAACATCCTCTGTCAAAGATGACGTCGTAGTCAGAGTGTTTAAGGCATGTTATAGTCATAGCAACGTTCAACAGTGTAGCATTAAGCTAACAGCCATCCGACTGATAGCAACAAGCTAACGTTTACTAGCCTGGTAAACACAGCGAGCTAGCGCCACAGCTAACAGCTGACTGGCTAACACAGTAGGCCACAACTAGCACGCCAGCTAAGCAGCTATCCGACTGATAGCAACAAGCTAACGTTTACTAGCCTGGTAAACACAGCGAGCTAGCGCCGCAGCTAACAGCTGACTGGCTAACACAGTAGGCCACAAACTAGCATGCCAGCAAAGCAGCTATCACCTGAACTGTACACAACGACATAACAAGCCACACTTCAGACAGGCCGCTGTCCAAGTCCCTCCCCTAAGAGGGAAAAGAAAAAGAATGTCAAACACAGTTTTCAACGGTGATCCAGACATACAGCGGGGCCAGCACAATTCCCATTTCGGGCTGCAGCCGACTTTGAGCATGGAACTCCCGATAAAGAAGATCCTATGCCCACATTTCCTTGTTAGGGTGTACTTTCATTTTTATGTGAAAGGTGGGGCCTGCACAGGACAGAGAAGCATCCGCTCGAGAATCCTGGGTTCACCAGGACCTGGTCGCGTCCCACTAGATTGACCATCATGGGCGTCAGACCAAGATCCTCCGACCGCCGTTTAAGCCGAGCAGAGGACCCCAGTCTGGAGTCGGTGTTTCGTAAAATTGTCAGCTAACCCCCACAGCATCAACCACAACCAGAGCTCGCAAGCAAAACAGTACGTACCCCACCCTGGAAACAACCGCTTCTCACAACAGTCGGTGCTTCCCACAGTCCAGCTGTATGGCCGGAGGGCAACCCCATCCAGCCGCAGCAAGGAGGACTGTAGCTGGGGAGCATGTCAGCGGCGTGAGCTCCTAATACGAAAAAGCCGCTGAAGGTCAGAATGATCATCATCTTCCAGACACTCCAGTAACGAAGACAATATCGCCGTATTTTCTCGAAATAGTGAGAGAGAAAATAAAGATATGATGTCAACGTATCTTCCCGTTCTTTTGTTTTCCAACTTTCTTCTACTAACAACCTCGTCAAGTGGGGATCTACCGAAGGCACTTCCTTGTGGTGAAAGTGAAGAAGGAGGCGAGTAGGTGACCACACACCTGCTTATGAAGGTAAGCGGATGGGGGTGTGGCCAGACGAATGTTGGGATGTAAAGGTACATGGTGGAATTTTTTATTCAGTGCACGTGCACGAAGTGAAGTACCGTTTAGATGATGCTGAGCGAAAGCCATAATGAAATAGAACTACAATATTCCACTTGAGAACCTCGTCTTGAATGTGAAATCAGGATGAGTGGTTAATGCATCTGCTTGTTATCTCTCCAATCAGCCGGTACTGGTTTACAGTACGAGAGGTCACAGTTCAGCAGAATGTTTCTGGTTCACACCCCCAGACACCCACAGTCACGCCTCTCCAACTGAGATGGAAAATTCCACTCCAGTTATTATGATTTATGGAGAAATCAGCCTTCTGTCAGCCTGGAAAATTGTCTCTGGTATTTTGTCTGCACTTTCAGGAAATCACACACGCGATGATGTGGTGGGGGTGCTGGTGGGGGAGGGGGAGGGGAGGAAGGAGGTGAGAAGAGAAGAGATGGGACAGAAGATACTGAGGAGGGGGGGGTGGGGTACAGATGATGTGGAGGGAGAGGGGGAGGAGGAGGTGAGATGGAGAAAGATCCAGAGGAGGGAACGAGGAAGGTTTGGAGTCTCAGATAAAGAGCTTGAGGTAATGGAGCTCTCCCTAAAGACAACATCAATCTGAGGACCGGAGGGGGGGAGAGAGAGAGAGAGAGAGAGAGAGAGAGAGAGAGAGAGAGAGAGAGAGAGAGAGGATGAGAGAGAGAGAGAGAGAGAGAGAGAGAGAGAGAGAGAGAGAGAGAGAGGCAATGACAGCGAGTGTGAGAATAATACCTGTTGGCAAGCTGCTATCTGAGTACTGCATTAATAAATCACATTCCAACATGATCTCACCACCACCGTCCTCTGCCTCAAATTATCATACAAAGAGAGAGAGAGAGAGAGAGAGAGAGAGAGAGAGAGAGAGAGAGAGAGAGAGAGAGAGAGAGAGAGAGAGAAGAGAGAGATAGAGGGAGAGAGCGATGGAAAGAGAGAGAGGGTGAAGAGAGAAAGAGAGACAAAGAGCGAGGCGGAAAAACTAAGAGAGAGAGCAAGCGAGAAAGAGAGAGAGAGAAATGAAAAGAATAGCTCAGACTGACCCATGTCACCTCTCTGTGCAGGCGGGGCCGGAGCTCTGTCAGGAAAGGAGCACCTCCGTGCGTCAGACTTTACACACTAATGCACACACACACACACACCCTGCACTCACCGCTTCCACTTAGCTTATCTCAACTAACACTAAATGATCCCATTTCCACAGGAAAGAGACAGAGGCAGAGAGAGAGAGAGAGAGAGAGAGAGAGAGAGAGAGAGAGAGAGAGAGAGAGAGAGAGAGAGAGAGAGAGAGATGGAGAGATGGAGGTAACCATCCTGAAGTAACCATGACATAAATCGGTTTA
The DNA here is from genome assembly GCF_963971535.1 of Notolepis coatsorum. Taxonomy (NCBI): domain Eukaryota; kingdom Metazoa; phylum Chordata; class Actinopteri; order Aulopiformes; family Paralepididae; genus Notolepis; species Notolepis coatsorum. Next base: position 182,719,297 of record NC_140166.1, on the reverse strand, counting down.
CCAGTTCCAGTGTGTGTGTGTGTGTGTGTTTGTGTGTGTGTAATTTCACACAGAATAAACAGTGAGAATATGGAATAAGACATGGTTGGGGGGGGGGGGCAATGAATGGTGGGAGAGGAGAGGAGAGGGGAAGAGAGGAGAGGAGAAGAGAAGATGGGAGAGGAGAGGAGAGGAGACAAGACGAGAGGGGAAGAGAGGAGAAGAAACAAGATGAGATGAGAGGAGAGGAAATAAGATGAGATGAGAGGAGAAGAAAGTATCTGCCTTGTTGGTTTGGCTACAAAACCAAGCTCACTTACTGTGCAAGAGAAAGATTTTTCTTTTGAATTAGGCCAAAGGGCCCAAAGCAGCAAATAGATAGACACAAAGCAAAGGGGTTTCATTTACAAACAGAGTGAGTGGTTGTTGGGAAGATGGAGCCTGTGTTAGTGAATGAAGGACAGTGGGGTGTAGGATGATGAAGGTATTGTATGAAGGATGAAGGGTCATCAATTCTATTCTTGGTCCTCGCTCCACAATGGTGGAACAAACATCCCACCACCGTCGACTAAAAACACACTTCTTCAATCAATATCTGAAAAAAATATATATACTATATTTACCATCCACTTCCTCTTTGCTGTCCTCAACTTAATCCTAGAAAGAGACATATTGTGTTGTTATGGAACAATCACAGCAGCAGCACAGTAATAGATACAATGGAAGGGCATGGTTGTCAAGTGGCAACAATCAAAAAAGAGAAAAGGAGAGGGGGAGAGAGGAGAGACAAAGGAGAGAGAGATGCTATAAAAATGGATTTCATTTACACAATAGAGAGAAGCACTTGTTCTTGCTATTTAGATCCACGTGAAAACATTTGCAACCTTCACACACAATGTCAGCGGCTGGAGCGAGCCCTCTGGAGGGCAGAGGCGCTCCTCCCGCTGTCTTCCTGTCCCCCGCTTCCCGTTTCCTGTGTTCTAGGAAATGAGACACAAGCGCATGTTATATTTATCCATCACGGAATGTCTGTATGTCCGACCGTAGATGAAATACGGTTGCAATATAAATAAGTGTAACCCTGATCGCCCCTGAGGCTCAATAGGAGGGAACCTTCAGTCATCTGCATCATTCAGAAACGGGCTTCAGGCCTCTATGAGTCACCAGACAGGAAGTACACTTTAACCCTTTCACTGCCGCACTACCAAATGGTTGAACCCTTTCACTGCCACGCGAAAAAGGGTTAACCCTTTCACTACCACACTACAGAAGGTTAACCCTTTACTATCACACTAGAGACGGTTAACCTCTGGTCTGGTGGTCTCTAACTACACACCCTCAAGACCCCTACGCTCTGCATCTTCTGGCCGTCTCAGACCTACTCCTATCCAAGCTCCGGGAGGGTCATCAAGGAGAAGCCGCCTATTCTCAGTCCTTGCCCCACAATGGTGGAACGAACTGCCATGCCCACCACAGTTAGGACAGCCAAAACCCGTCAAATATTTTGCCGTTGACTAAAGACGCGCTTCTTCAACCATTATCTGAAATAAAAAAAATATATAAATAATAATAATCTAACCCTAACTAACCTTATTGTCATGCACTTGTCCTAATATACTAACCTACACTGTAGCACTCAACACTTTGATGAACATTGTTACTCAGCTGATAGATTTGTGCCCTTCCTGATGACTTGTCGTACAGAACTTGTAAGTCGATTTGGATAAAAGCATCAGCTAAATGACTAAATGTAAATGTAAATGTGTGGCTGAAAGGGTTATGGATGGCTGAGGACTGTTTATTGTTTATTGTTTAAAAGGATCCCATTAGCTGTCACCTAAGTGGCGAGCTAGTCTTCCTGGGGTCCACACAGAAAGACAACAGAACACATAACAACATGAGATACATATGACAATCACAATTAACAATGATAATCTGAAAACAGTAAAACATTGTAGACATCATTATCAACATCAGAATATTTTTCTCACATATTTAAGTAGTGCATTCTCAGGTGGTATTTGAAAGACACTTTACTATTCAATTACTTATGTTCAGTGGGCAGTCCATTCCAATGATTGATGCACGATAAACAACAGTCTAAACAACAGTCCTCTTTAAAGCATTTGATTTAGGATGTGGTAACATAATCTGTCCATCATCAGCTGACTTAGTAAAATAAGAATGAACCTGACTGCATCTGACAAGTAGTTTGTATAAGAAAACAGGTTGAGACGAAAAGAGTTGAAAACCAGCCTATTCTCTACCGTTAACCATGAGAGTTGCCGGTGCATAGTTATAGTGTTTGTTCTCATGGAACAATGTAAGACTAACCTTGCAGCTCTGTTCTGGGCAGTTTGCAATTTCTTTAGTTGACCTTTGGATGCAGAGGACCATACTGGTGCACAATAATCTAGGTGACATAAAATTTAAGATTTCGCCACCTGTTCCACAATATATGTAGGGACATAAGAAAGACATTTCCTCACCATGGAGATACCACTCCCCATTTTCTTCACTATGGTATCAATGTGTTCTGCCTGTCAATGAGATGATGTTGGAATAAGAACTGTGTGCTGGATATATAACCATCATCGCAGTGAGCTCTGAGTTCACGGTCACACTTTCCAATTCATTGATGATTAATGATGTAAAATGGAATTAGGAGGGAATATCCACACTTCCGCTTCTCAGAAACCGGTGTATGGGTGCGGGTGTCTAGCGTGCAAAAACTCATGTGGTGTTAAATGTAAATGTTAGAGACTGTTGTTTACATGTGCGTGTACTAACCAGTCCAGGGAAGCAAGAATGAGTGGGAAATGAAAAGGGTAGCGACGCAGGGAATTCCGGGGTGGAGGTACGGTTCCTTGATGGGGAGAGAGGAGAAGACAACGTTCGTTAGTCCAAGATCGAACACGGGAAAAAGCAAACAACGGAGAACGGGAATAATCAAAACACGAGAGAAACATATGCTACGACTTGAAGATACATTAAGTTACACTAACCACAATGGTCAGTACGATCAAGCACTGAGAGATGAGTTGTCAGGTCTTTTATGCAGCAGGTGCCTCTGTCTCAGGACACATCCAGCTGTTCCGCATTGCGCCTGATTAGTTTCCACGGGAGGTGACGATGTGGATCTATTTACAGTAGGTAGCAGTCTCTCATTGGTGGAGCATGTACAGCCACATACAAATACAATAAATATTGTAATATAATAAATAATAAAGAGCAGCTTGTTGATTCTGTCACCATGTGGTGATACAGGGTGAATTTGAGGGAAGCCAGCAATGTGTGTAACATGTGAGGGTCTTTCTGGGGTTGGAGCTAATTGATTACAGCACAGTAATTGGTCCCATGAGAGAGAGAGAGAGAGAGAGAGAGAGAGAGAGAGAGAGAGAGAGAGAGAGAGAGAGAGAGAGAGAGAGAGAGAGAGAGAGAGAGAGAGAGAGAGAGAGGATCTTCTCTTCTTTCTTCATTGCATTACGTTCCATTATAACTCAGGTCGGAAATTCCACTAGGAAAAATCTAATAAAACGGCGTTCCTATAGTCGCAAACTGATTTAGATGATTTCTCAACCCCCAGTCATTTCACATCATTTCAACATGGCCACCCACATTGTATAAACGTTAATGTTGTTATTAGCTGTTTTAGGAGTACATTTGTAAGTATATTAGCTATATGTTGTTGTCTTTGCAAGTTGTAGTTCATGCAAAACACAACACTCCGACCGTAAAGTTTGAAAAGGTCTATTTATGACAAAAACATTTGCCTCATTGGACTGTTCTCATGATCTCATGACACACGTAGAGTCGTCAAAATGTTTTATGGTCCCAGAATGAGAGACCATGCAGTGAGCGCTATATGGATGGACCCAGATTAAAGTGATGAGTGTGTTGTTAGAGATGGGTTTGGATCAGGACCACTGGTGGGTAATAAACCCTCCATGACTCCATGCCTGTCACTGTTAGAGACCCTGATTGATGGAGAAGAGGAACCACATGCCACAAACACAAATAACACACATTAGACCTTCTCTGGCACACATACCAGTGCATGCATGCACATACAGTACACACACACACACACACACACACACACACACACACACACACACACACACACACACACACACACACACACACACACACACACACACACACACACACACACACGCACACACACACACGCACACACACACACACACACACACACACACACACACACACACACACACACACTGGTCAGTCAGTCCAAAATGCTGCTGCCAGGCTATACTCACTAGGTCAAAAAAAAATCATCCCACATCACCCCGATCCTTGCTTCCCTGCACTAGCTCACGGTAAACTCCAGGATCTATTTCAAGGTCCTCATGGTGTTGACCTACAGAGCCCTCAATGGCCCCCCCCCCTACATTAGTGAGCTCATCCATCCACTCTCCTCCAGCCGGTCACTGCGGAGTGCCCAGGACGCGTCTATTGGAATACCAGCCGGTTCGTGCTTCCGCGTTCGCGTTTTGCGCTCCGATTGGCCACTGACCTACACTAGTACGCCCCCCTTATCTACGCCAGTTATCTACCCCAGTTCGCCTCCAAGAACAGCTTTATGTGCGCTATAGTTCGCGTAAGTTTAAAGTGCTTAGAAATGCCGGTAAATGCCGGTTCATTCATGCTTTGAGGCACAATTCCTGACAGGATTTTATAATAAATTGTATTTTATAATATTGTAGCTTGACAATTTTAAGAAACTACGCTCTCAGCTGAGAGTCAAGAAACAACGCTCTCAGCTGCACCTCTGTGAGTCTAGAGGACTATGAATGCCAATTTCATGGGCAGTACAATTAATGAATTTACTTTCTCAGTCAGTGCTAAGTGCAGTCATCTTATGCAGCATCACTTTTCACATCAAAACAAAAGTAGAACTGTAATGTGGACTTTCGCATATTATTAACATTGACAAACATATTTACAATTAGCATTTTATAAAGTAGAACTGTAATGTTTACTTTCTCAGTCAGTGCTAAGTGCAGCATCCCTTTTCACATCAAAACAAAAGTAGAACTGGAATGTGGACTTTCTCATATTATGTCACAGTGTGCGTAAATGTGCCCTGTGGATTATACGTGCCCCATGTAAAATATTTAAACAACCATTAAGCAGTGTTGGGCAAGTTACTCAGGAAGTATAGGAGTTGCGGAAAGCAGGATGAGAGAGCGTAGATTTCAGTGTGTATCATTTAATTGCATAGTGAGACAAACAACAAACCAAAACATTGACATCTAACTTATCTTTAGATATTTACTCAACCTCTAATGTCTAATAGATAGTGTGTACGTAAATTAAAATTTATGTGTCTGATAAAGAGATAGGTATATATGGATGAAAAGGCATGTGTCTGATAGGGATATATTATTAAAATATTGTATAATTTTGTATTTTTATATTGTATTATGAATTTGATTAGGGTTTTTACTGTTGTTTTAATTGTCTGTATGACATGTAAATGTTGTGAGTGTATAAGGGTTTTTATTGTTGTTTTAATGGTCTGTATGTCATGTAAATGTTATGAGTGTATAAGGGTTTTTATTGTTGTTTTAATTGTCTGTATGACATGTAAATATTGTGAGTGTATACGTCTGTAACTGTATTTTATGTGTTATGGACCTCAGGAAGAATAGCCCCAGCACTGCTGTGGCTAATGGGGATCCAAATAAACTTAAACTTAAACTTAAACTATGAATGAACAAAACACTCTAACTTAACATCTTTAGCTAATAAAGTACTCAACCTCTACTGTCTTTAACTATGAATGAACACAACTGGCATTTCTAAGCACTTTAAACTTTCTTGGAGGCGAACTGGGGTAGATAACTGGCGTAGATAAGGGGGGTGTACTAGCGTAGGTCAGTGGCCAATCAGAGCGCAAAACGCGAACGCGGAAGCACGAACCGGTTGGTATTCGAATAGACGCGCACAGGACCAGACTCTAAACAAAAGGGGACCAAGCTTTTGCGGTGACTGCCCCAAGGCTCTGGAATGTCCTCCCCTTAACTCTTTTTCTGCCACGCTGGGAACGGGATATGGCTATGTCCTGCCACGCATTAAACCAATGGGGTCGGTCACCTTGTTTGCAGGGCTATAACTATATTCTATATTATAGCTATGGATGCAATACTATGGCCCATTTGACATCGAGTATCTATCGTTCAAGATCTAAAAAAGAAAATAAATGTCCATCCATACATTCCCGTTTTATACCGTGGTGAATATAAGTATGGTTTTAGAGCGGTTTAGTGTAATTCCTGGGAGGCTAGTAATAGCCCGATACGTGTATTATATTAAATCCATTGGCATTTCGTCCCTACACACACTATACTTAAAAATTCAAATGCATATGATCGGTATTATGTTCCATCATAAATGCGTGAAATGGGGGGTGGGGGGGTTCTGATTAATTGATTGTCAATAACGGCATTCGTTAGTACAACCCCATACGCTGATCAGGGCGATGGCTATGAAAACAAGGCACAATCAAGCTGAAATTTACGTTAAATTGCTCTTACCTGTGGCCGGTGGGATTTCAGAAAGAATATTCCAATTATTTGATTGCCATCTGGTAGATCGTATGTCCATTTGGGCCACGACATAACCCACCACAGCATAATGAATCGGGGGTCCCGAAAACTATTCAATGCGAATAGTGAATAAAAGAAATAACGATCAAATAACATATATATATGTGGTTGGCGTTCAACGATTGGCAGACAAACACGTATAAAAATCGTTGTTGGCAGGGAATGAGTTAAACCTGAAAACCGCTCCCTCAGAGCTAAAAACATACTTCTACAGGCTATAGCCATTTCTGTCTGTTTCTGTCATTTAGTTTTTAGTTTTTTGTTGTCTATTTTGTTGTTTTAGCTCATTTTAATGTTTTATTCTTTCCTTCAAATGTGTCTTCTTATTGTATTTTTACTGATGTTTTATACAAATGCTGTAAAGCACTCTGCGCACATGTGCTGAGAAGGGCGCTATATAAATATAGTTTTACTTTACTTTACATTCGCAATTACTGATACAATATGTAACACACACGTACGCACACACACACTTACACATGCACTGGCAAACACACATACACACACACAATCACACACACTTACAGTGACTCATACACTGTGACTCACACATACATGCACACAAATGCATGTGCAAGCAGGGACACACACACATACACACACACACACACACACACACACACGCACGCACGCACGCATGCACGCACGCACGCACGCACGCACACACACACACACACACACACACACACACACACACACACACACACATTCACACACCGAGATCACACAGTATAAACACGAACATGCATCCAACTCCTTCTTTGACAGTGAAACATCTCACAGTTGTTGGCAGATTTCTGATTCCCACAAACCCCACAGCCCAAAGCCAGAGGAGTTCTTAAGAGACTTTAACTCTCACACCCCTAACTCTGGCTCGGACTTCATCCAAATAAAAAACAACAACAACAGCAACAACAACAACAACAACAACAACAACAACAACAACAACAACAACAACAACAACAACAACAACAACAACAACACTTCAAACCCAGTTCTCACATCTCTTTAAATAGAGTCAGAGGAAGAGGGGAGAGTAGGGGTTGGAGGCGTTATAAATACTAAATGTGGCAGTGATTTAGATTCCTCATAATGTTGTCAGATCCACCACAAAAACACTTCCAGCTCCAGAGAGAATGCTCTTTCAGTCATAGACATTGTCGTTGAATGGAGAAATGCAGCCCTATAGTGTAAAGAAGCATCACAGACGTTATTTGTTGTATCCTTGAGTCTGGATTCTGGACCGGAGCAATCTGATATGAGGTTGTCTGTGGGACTGTGGCATATTCATGTCACTCATAGTGAGCCTTGTGCTCAATGCACAGATGCACCTTATCACCACGCAACCCCATCTAGTGGTGGTCATGAGAACTGCATGGTCAGATACTGTATGCTGGGAAGTCTCCAGCATGCGCCACAGTGTCTGGTCATGGGCTGCTGGTATGGATAGAGGAGCCCAGTGCACCTCTTTATAAGGAAGTCAATATGTCTTATGGTTCAACAGGATCTGGTAGGCTATATACCCCTCTTCCAACGTTCCGGTGTGCCTCTCAGGAGGAACGCCCATTATGTTTGGCCAGAGCCTCCATTAGAGGCCATGTTTGCAACTCAACTCTTTCCCTTAACCCTTTCACTGCCACACGACAGCCGGTTAACCCTTTCACTGTGACAATACAGTTAACGGCCCTCAGTGCAGAGTAGGTTGTGTATGATAGATAAACGCAGGGAGAGAGAGAACGAGAGGGGGGGGGGGAGGAGAGACAGAGATGTTTACTGTGACACGTCTTGAGAAGTTCCATTGAGGATACATGTTATGACAGCGACCGCCTGTCTCCTTGTATGGTGTATACACTGCATTTACGGTATAATCCATCCACACTCTAGTCTAGTCTATTAGTGCAGTGCTTCTCAAAGAGCGGCCCGGGGCCCCCAGGAGGTTCTCTGAAGAGGATCCAGGGGGTTTGCAGCAAAATTAAGAATAGTGTAATTTCGGAGTGAGTGGCGCAGTGGGCAAGGCGCTCGCCACTAACGCAGGAGATGCTGGTATCGAGCCCATCTCTCTGCGTTGCTACCGGCTTGGCCGGTCGTCATACTAACACAATTGGCAGTGTTAGAGGGTGGGAAAGCCGGTGGGTGGGGATTGGACGTTGTGGACAGCGACTCCTACAGGTCGGTTGGTGCGCCTGTACAGCAGAATCAGGAAGTATCGGGGGCAGCGTGAGCCTCCCACGCGTTACTCCTCGCTACTGAGAGATCTGTTCAGGTGAAAAGATGCGACAGCTGCCTCCTCGTGTACCGGAGGGGACACATGATGCAAGACTTGGTCCTCACTGCAGCCGACCAGTGGGAGGCATAGTCTAGCAACGTTCGAGACAGGGGAGGGGAGAATTGAAGGGAGAATTGGCAAGGCGAAATTGGAAGAAAAAAAAAGTGAAAAAAAGTAGAAAAAAAAAAAAAAAAAAAAAAAAGGGTAATTTCAGGATTATTTCATTTCACAAATGATTACTCTGATCATAGGTCTCCCTCTCTCCCTCTGTTATCTCCCCAACATATCGTACAGACTGTAATGGAATTCTGTATTAAAGCATCCAGCAAAGATATTATCAGACGGGGGACCGTGGGAATGGGACAACATCGTACTGAATGGGACAACATCGTACAGAATGGGACAACATCGTACTGAATGGGACAACATCGTACCGAATGGGACAACATCGTACCGAATGGGACAACATCGTACAGAATGGGACCACATCGTACCGAATGGGACCACATTGTACAGAATGGGACAACATCGTACAGAATGGGACAACATCGTACAGAATGGGACAACATCGTACAGTACAGAATGGGACAACATCGTACAGAATGGGACAACATCGTACAGAATGGGACCACATCATACAGAATGGGACAACATCGTACAGAATGGGACAACATCGTACAGAATGGGACAACATCGTACAGAATGGGACAACATCGTACAGAATGGGACAACATCGTACAGAATGGGACCACATCCTACAGAATGGGACAACATCGTACAGAATGGGACCACATCATACAGAATGGGACCACATCGTACAGAATGGGACAACATCGTACAGAATGGGACAACATCATACAGAATGGGACAACATCGTACAGAATGGGACAACATCGTACAGAATGGGACAACATCGTACAGAATGGGACAACATCATACAGAATGGGACCACATCGTACAGAATGGGACAACATCGTACAGAATGGGACAACATCGTACAGAATGGGACAACATCGTACAGAATGGGACCACATCGTACAGAATGGGACAACATCGTACAGAATGGGACCACATCGTACAGAATGGGACAACATCGTACAGAATGAGACAACATCGTACAGAATGGGACAACATCGTACAGAATGGGACAACATCATACCGATCGGGACCACATCGTACAGAATGGGACAACATCGTACCGAATGGGACAACATCGTACAGAATGGGACAACATCGTACAGAATGGGACAACATCGTACAGAATGGGACAACATCGTACAGAATGGGACAACATCGTACTGAATGGGACCACATCGTACCGAATGGGACAACATCGTACCGAATGGGACAACATCGTACAGAATGGGACCACATCGTACCGAATGGGACCACATTGTACAGAATGGGACAACATCGTACAGAATGGGACAACATCGTACAGAATGGGACAACATCGTACAGTACAGAATGGGACAACATCGTACAGAATGGGACAACATCGTACAGAATGGGACCACATCATACAGAATGGGACAACATCGTACAGAATGGGACAACATCGTACAGAATGGGACAACATCGTACAGAATGGGACAACATCGTACAGAATGGGACAACATCGAACAGAATGGGACAACATCGTACAGAATGGGACAACATCGTACAGAATGGGACCACATCATACAGAATGGGACCACATCGTACAGAATGGGACAACATCGTACAGAATGGGACAACATCATACAGAATGGGACAACATCGTACAGAATGGGACAACATCGTACAGAATGGGACAACATCGTACAGAATGGGACAACATCGTACAGAATGGGACCACATCGTACAGAATGGGACAACATCGTACAGAATGGGACAACATCGTACAGAATGGGACAACATCGTACAGAATGGGACCACATCGTACAGAATGGGACAACATCGTACAGAATGGGACAACATCGTACAGAATGGGACAACATCATACAGAATGGGACAACATCGTACAGAATGGGACAACATCGTACAGAATGGGACAACATCGTACAGAATGGGACAACATCGTACAGAATGGGACAACATCATACCGATCGGGACCACATCGTACAGAATGGGACAAACAGAATGGGACAACATCGTACAGAATGGGACAACATCGTACAGAATGGGACAACATCGTACAGAATGGGACAACATCATACAGAATGGGACCACATCGTTCAGAATGGGACAACATCATACAGAATGGGACAACATCGTACAGAATGGGACAACATCGTACAGAATGGGACAACATCGTACAGAATGGGACCACATCGTACAGAATGGGACCACATCATACAGAATGGGACCACATCGTTCAGAATGGGACCACATCGTACAGAATGGGACAACATCATACAGAATGGGACCACATCATACAGAATGGGACAACATCGTACAGAATGGGACCACATCGTATCGAATGGGACAACATCGTACAGAATGGGACAACATCGTACAGAATGGGACCACATCGTACAGAATGGGACAACATCGTACAGAATGGGACCACATCGTACAGAATGGGACAACATCGTACAGAATGGGACAACATCATACAGAATGGGACAACATCATACAGAATGGGACAACATCGTACAGAATGGGACAACATCGTACAGAATGGGACAACATCGTACAGAATGGGACAACATCGTACAGAATGGGACAACATCATACCGATCGGGACCACATCGTACAGAATGGGACAACATCGTACCGAATGGGACAACATCGTACAGAATGGGACAACATCGTACAGAATGGGACAACATCGTACAGAATGGGACAACATCGTACAGAATGGGACAACATCATACAGAATGGGACCACATCGTTCAGAATGGGACAACATCATACAGAATGGGACAACATCGTACAGAATGGGACAACATCGTACAGAATGGGACCACATCGTACAGAATGGGACCACATCATACAGAATGGGACCACATCGTTCAGAATGGGACCACATCGTACAGAATGGGACAACATCGTACAGAATGGGACCACATCATACAGAATGGGACAACATCGTACAGAATGGGACCACATCGTATCGAATGGGACAACATCGTACAGAATGGGACAACATCGTACCGAATGGGACAACATCGTACCGAATGGGACCACATTGTACCGAATGGGACAACATCGTACAGAATGGGACAACATCGTACAGAATGGGACAACATCATACCGAATGGGACAACATCATACAGTATGGGACAACATCGTACAGAATGGGACCACATTGTACAGAATGGGACAACATCGTACAGAATGGGACAACATCGTACAGAATGGGACAACATCATACCGAACGGGACCACATCATACAGAATGGGACAACATCATACCGAATGGGACAACATCGTACGGAATGGGACCACATCGTACAGAATGGGACAACATCGTACCGAATGGGACCACATCGTACAGAATGGGACAACATCGTACAGAATGGGACAACATCGTACAGAATGGGACCACATTGTACCGAATGGGACAACATCGTACAGAATGGGACAACATCGTACAGAATGGGACAACATCATACAGAATGGGACAACATCGTACAGAATGGGACAACATCGTACAGAATGGGACAACATCGTACAGAATGGGACAACATCATACAGAATGGGACAGAATGGGACAACATCGTACAGAATGGGACAACATCGTACAGAATGGGACAACATCATACCGAACGGGACCACATCGTACAGAATGGGACAACATTGTACAGAATGGGACAACATCGTACCGAATGGGACAACATCGTACCGAATGGGACAACATCGTACCGAATGGGACCACATCAGTGCCGACTGCTGACAATTTTTTTTGGTGAAGCACAAATTATTATATTATATTATATGTTAAATTATATTTTTAAGGCTTCCGGTTCCGGGTCCAGGATGTAAGTCGCACTCTGCTAAGCTGCTACTCCCTTTTTTTATATTTTGACTTTAAAAGCCTCTTTTTATACTCCCAACTCGGTTAAACCTGTATGTATACATCACCTTAGGTTTCCAACTAACTATATTGACTGAAATAACCACAATGGCACAGAAGAAAACAAGCGAAACAAAGAAAGATGACGCTTCCACCGATATGGAATCCATTGCTAAGCTAATCGAAGAGCTCAGATCAAGCTCACGCAATCCCAGCTTAAGCTCGAGCGCACCTTAACGGAAGGTTTAAACTCCCTAACCAACCAGGTTGCCTCTACCAAAGAATCTATCGAATCTAAAATCGACAACCTATGGGAAACGGTTGGTGGCCTGGTGCACAGACCGCTCGTCTAAACGATATGGAAACCGGCTTGAGTACTTGCACTGAAAAGGTGGAAGTGATAGATGCTAGATGTGGAGATATAGAAGGAATCAACGATAAGCGAATGGCTAAGCTAGCCGACGTCGAATACCGACTCCGTCGACCTAATATTCGCATAATAGGACTGGATGAGTCCGTGAGTTGCGACCAACCCAATGTCTTGTTTGCAAAGGTACTGGTTTAAATTCCGGGGGCGGAGATCCTCCCTACGACACCCAAATTGGATCAGTGTTACAGAATCGGAGCCAAAGCTGCAAATAACTCCAGGCCTTGAGTAGTTATTGCTAGCTTACGTCAAATTGGAATAAAAGAAATAATTGTTCGAGAGGCACGGAAGAGGAGGGGTAAACTGGTATACGGAGGGCACATAGTCCAAATCTATGAAGATTACTGCCCCGAAGTCGTGGAGCAGCGTTCCCGCTACAAGGCCGTCATGGCCTCATTCTACAATCTAGGTTTCAAACCGTCTCTCCAGTACCCTGCGAAGCTGTTCATCATCACCAAAGACGGAGTGAGGATACATATTTCCTCGCCTAAGGAAGCCACAACCTTCTTGAAGAAACAAGAGGACACCACGTCATAGGCTACAGTATACTGTTTTTGTGCAGTTAGCACTTCGTTATGGCTTAAACGCCAAGCGGCGTCATATAATTTCGATAACTTTGTTTTTATAAATAGGTTAACTATATGACGCTGGATATCGCCTAGATACTTTATTTAAATGTTTCGCAACATCTGATATAAGGGGGGTTTGGTCGGTTTTATTTTGATAACCATTGAACGTCCACTAAGGCTGTGGAGATAAACGTTAGCTCTGTTTATTTAAAAAAAAAAATTATTGATCTTTTTCCCCCTCCATTTTCCTCCGATTTTCTCCCATCCCAATGTTAGTCATATGCCAATTCCCAATCCCTTCCTGGTCGCTGCACACTTACCCCCCACAGTCAGATCATCTGGGAGAGTGGAGGCTATCACGTGCTTCCTCTGACACACGTCCAGCCAATCAACCGCTTCTTTTCACCTGGCAGCGCGGATCCTCCCTGAGAGGGCGTAGCGTGTGGAAGGATCACACTATCCCACTCAGGTCCTATCCGCGCTTAGCAGGCGCCCCGACCGAACTGTAGGAGTCGCTGTTTACAACGACCCGGACCCACCCCGCCAGCTTCTCCCACCCTCTAATACAGCCAATTGTATTAGTGTGAACGGCCAGCCAAGCTGGTGACAACCCCGGAGCTATGAGCTGGATCCAGCTCACAGCTTCGGGGTTGGTGACGAACGCAATCTCCGCTACGCCACCTAACCGCCAACGTTAGCTCTGTTTAAATGATCTATGACTTTTATGCATGTCATTTATGTCAAGCCATGACTTGGCTTAATACCTCCGTGGGTCCGTGAAGTTTTTTTTTTATGTGTGTACATATTTTTATTGGACTTCAAGATCCATTAATGTTTCAGACACGTTCTGCCAGCCACTCACTCGACATATAGTGGTTTCCACCGCCAGCTTCATCATCTACTATTACTTGTTGTCGACATATTAGAAGCTTCGGCTAGACATACTAAAATTGGAACAATACAGAGAAGATGCTAGAATGTCAGACGAACTGTTGCACAGCGCCCTCTCCTGACACGATGGACTAAGTGCACTTTTACTAAGATGGAATGTTCTGTAACCTCTACATTTTTATTGTTATCTCTTTTTTTTATTTTAAAGGGAGAGTGGCTAGCAGCCACTGAGAGAATAATCAGCTTATGGTAGATTTGAGAGTTTTAGACCCTATGGTAATATGCATAGGGTCGTTATGGTTGATATAATGACTCCCACTGCCATGCCTCCCACCCACAAAGCAGGCAACTCCTTGGATCTCATATTTTCCCGTAACTCCAGCATCATTAACACCACGGTAACTCCCCTACATGTATCTGACCATTCCTTCATATCCTTCTCACTAACTCTCATGCTTAACCGAAAGGTCTTCACCCCAACTCAAACCGTCTCACTCAGACGCAACCTGCCCTCCCTATCCCCCTCCACCCTCTCCTCTGACATACTATCCACTCTACCTTTGAGTGACACCTTCTCTGCTCTCTCCACAGAGATGGCAACCTCCACCCTCCTCTCAGCCCTTGCAACCTCCTTCGACAAGCTCTGTCCCCTCGTTGAGAAACCTGCCCGCCGTTCCCCACCCAGTCCATGGCTGACAGATCCAGTGAGAGAACAAAGACAGGTCCTGAGAGCAGCTGAAAGGAAGTATAGAAAGTCACGCCTCACTGCTGACATCGACACATATCACAACCTCTTGTTAACATTCTCCAAAACCATTACTAATGCCAAAGCTTCTTTCTTTCACCATAGGATCGAGGCCTCTGCCAAGAATCTTCGCAAACTGCATGCTACCATGTCCTCCCTCCTCACTCCCCCCCCACCCCCCCCCTCCCTCATCTTTCTCTGCCGAAGACTTTGCGATCTTCTTTGAGGAAAAAGTGGAGAACATCCGCAGCTCCTTCTCCCAACCCCCACCCATTCCAAATGCTGAATCGAGAACCTCATCCTTCACTCTGTCATCTTTCTCTCCCATTACAGAAGCCGAGACCCTGACACTGGTAACGTCGAACCGTCCGACTACATGCCAGCTGGACCGGCTACCTTCCCCACTCCTCCAGTCCATAGCACCAGACATCCTCCCATTCCTAACTGCAACCATCAACTCCTCACTCAACTCGGGGGTGGTCCCCACCTCCCTAAAACAAGCCAGAGTCACGCCCCTCATAAAAAAACCATCCCTGAACCCTACCGTCATAGGCAACTACCGTCCTGTCTCTCTTCTCTCCTTCCTTTCTAAAACACTTGAACGTGCTGTATCCAACCAACTTACTGCTTATCTCTTACAGAATGACCTCCTAGACCCTAATCAGTCAGGCTTCAGGACTGGTCACTCCACAGAGACAGCCCTCATTGCGGTCACAGAGGCACTTCACTTAGCAAAAGCGAAAGGCCTCTCCTCTGTCCTGATTCTCCTAGATCTATCTGCAGCCTTCGACACAGTCAACCACCAGATCCTCCTCGCGGCCCTCGCAGGAATGGGAGTGGCTGGCTCTGCGCTGACATGGTTGTCATCATACCTCAATGACCGCTCCTACCAAGTGTCATGGAGAGGGACCCTGTCGGCCACCCGCCCCCTGCGGACGGGTGTCCCCCAGGGCTCGGTTTTAGGACCCCTTCTCTTCTCCCTCTACACTAAATCACTGGGTAACATTATCACGTCTCATGGCTTCTCCTACCACTGTTATGCCGACGATACTCAACTCTTCCTCTCCTTCCCTCCCTCAGATATCCACGTCTCTGAGCGGATCTCGGCCTGTCTGTCCGACATCTCCGCCTGGATGACGACCAACCACCTCAAACTGAACCTAAGCAAAACTGAATTGCTCCACCTGCCGGCCAAATCCTCCCCCCTGACCGACCTTTCCATCACAGTCGAGAATGCAGCTGTGACCGCGTCCCCGACCGCCAAGAACCTTGGTGTTGTCCTCGACGACCAGTTGAACTTCTCTGCTCACATCGCAGCGACAACCAGAACCTGCCGATTCCTCCTGAGCAACGTCAGAAGGATACGCCCCTTCCTGACAAAAGAAGCCACCCAACTCCTCGTCCAATCAACAGTCATCTCCCGCCTCGACTACTGCAACGCACTGCTCGCTGGCCTCCCGGCCACTGCCACTAAGCCTCTTCAACTCATTCAGAACGCAGCGGCCCGCCTGATCTCAAACCTACCGAAGTCGGCCCATGTCACCCCACTTCTTAGGGACCTGCACTGGCTCCCCATTGCTGCACGAATCCGCTTCAAGGCCCTTGACCTAGCATACCGTGCGGCAAAGGGAACTGCTCCCGCCTACCTCCGGTCAATGGTCTCTAACTACACACCCTCAAGACCCCTACGCTCTGCATCTTCTGGCCGCCTCAGACCTACTCCTATCCAAGCTCCGGGAGGGTCATCAAAGAGAAGTCGCCTATTCTCAGTCCTTGCCCCACAATGGTGGAATGAACTACCCACCCCAGTTAGGACAGCCGAAACACGTCCAATCTTTCGCCGTCGACTAAAGACTCACTTCTTCAACCATTATCTGAATTAAAAAAAGAAAAAAAAAAAAAAATCTAACCCTAACTAACCATACTGTCATGCACTTGTCCTAATAAACTAACCTACACTGTAGCACTCAACACTTTGATGAACATTGTTACTCAGCTGATAGAGTTGTGCTCTTCCTGATGGCTTGTCGTACAGAACTTGTAAGTCGCTTTGGATAAAAGCGTCAGCTAAATGACTAAATGTAAATGTAAATATACTCAATATGGGGATACTGGTTAAGTATTTTAAAGGGGGGGGGGGTGGGAATGGGGGGTTATGTGTTTTTTTGTTTTATATGTTTGTATTTACGCTCATGCTCGGATCTCGACAGGACCTTAACAGTTGGATATATATCTATTATGAAGTGCTACTCCAGACGATTTACACTCAGGCATACTGCAACCTGTATAGACTATGGCTAATTTAAATATCTTGATTTGGAATACAGGGGGTCTTAATATTAATCATAAACGCTCAAGCGTTTTAACATGGATGAAAAGACAACAGGTTGATGTGGCTCTTTTAAGTGAAACGCATCTTTTATTGGCTAACAATGTAAAGCGGGCGGATAAAGTATATCAAAACATAAGCTCCTCCTCCTTTGGCACTGTTACGTATTACTTTCACATGCTCTCACTGCTTGTTGTACATTCGGCTTGTTCTTCCTTTTTGCCTATAGTTTTGTTATTTGAACTTTGGAGTCTGGAACACCCAGCTCCCACTCTTTTTGTCCATTTAGTTAGCTGTGTAAATAAATAGTTATTTTTGATAACTCTTGTCCAGTGTCCTGTGTCCACCACGTTGCATTCAAGGCCTTCACAAGCCATATTTTAGGCTTGAATGTAATATGGGGGCTCTAGCCGGTCTTCAAACAGGTAAGTGTGCTCTTAATTTATAATTTGATTTGACTACTGGTATGCTTTAAAATATTTAGTTTAGTGGACACCACAGGTAGGTAATTTCATTGTTTTCTGGCTGTTGTTAGCCTCCTGTGTACCACGTACTCCTGGGGCGGTCATTGAAGGGATTGGTATATGATCTTTGGCTGGTAGCAGGTGTGGTTGAAGAAAGCTAGGTCTACAGTGCATTAGCTTTCAGTATAGGTAGGTTAGGGGGCCGGAGAATGTAATTAGTGTGTTAGGACCTGATGTAAGTGTTTTTGTTAGATTAGACATGTGGTGGGCCTAGCAGTCCTTCTTTTGACTGCAGTATAGGTTTTAGAAGCTATTTGTGAGTCAAATCAGATTGTGTGGAGCACCTGTTTGAATTATTTGAATTTGTTTGTTGAATTTGTTTGTTGAGTGTAACACAAGGGGTTTTGCCTCACTTGGTTTGTTACTGAAGAGCGTTTGTTCCAGTATTTTGGGATAAATGTCTACCACAGGGTTAGTCTTCTCAGCAGAGGCCTGTAGCTAGTGTCCAGTAGCAGTGTCTGCTGTAATTATCTAGTATAGGATCTGTGTGTGGTTAGTAGTGATTCTCTAGTATAGGATCTGTATGCATTATTGAGCTTGACCTTTTGATCCAGTATGTGTTATGCCGTGTGTCTTAGATGCAGTGTGATTTGTTTTGCGTGCTAACATAAAATGCTGTGTGTTTTGAACTACTGCTTGTGAGTTTAATTGTGTGCTGTGTTATGCCGTGTATCTTAAATCACTGTCATTTAATTATGTGCTACACCTTTTTGTGGATACAGGGAAATTGGAGTTTGAACCCCAGGTCGTAGGAACGGTGGGTGAGTTGCTTGTGTTTTGGATATTGACCTATATCCCTTGTTGTGGATTAATTGTAGTATTGGTAATTAATTGATTGGTTGATTAATTAATTAATTAATTGATTAGTAATTAATATTGTTTTCATTTGTTGTCGTTTACTGAGGATAATAGAAAATGACGTTGGACATGGAGGATTTTGTTGCGAGGCCAACAGTGGCAAAGGTAAAAGAATGTTCTGACGATGAGTTGGTGCAATTAGCTGCTCATTATTCTATGTTAACGTTTGATGCAAGCCTGGAGAAGGAGTACTTGCAATTTCAGTTGCTTGGATGTTTGCATTTTGTCATGTATCTTGACATATCCTTGTTGCCTATAGAGGAACAGAAGCAGATATTGCTGCAAGCAATGGGTGAGTGTTTTGATAGATGGCACGCTGAGAGGAAACGAGGGGGCGAGGCCCAGGTTCTCAGCGCTCGCTTTCGCTCTATTAGAGTGGCTATAGAAGTGCTAGCTGCAAAGGCAGAGCGAGCTGAGAGACAACGGGAGCGCGAGGCCCAGGAGGCTGTCGAAGTGGCTCAGTATGCTACTGCCAAGAGAGGGCGTGAGGGAAGAGCAGCTGCTGCCCGGGCCCAGGAAGCTATTGAGGTGGCACAGGAGGTACGTGCCCAGGCTACGTTTACAGCTGCTGCCCGGGCCCAGGAAGCTATTGAGGTGGCACAGGAGGTACGTGCCCAGGCTGCGTTTGACCGTGTGATGGCACGGCGTAGTTTAGTTATTGCAGGTGCAGGTGTTGTTGTTGGAGTGTGTGGTTGCATTTTTTTTTTGTAATGTTGGTAAGTATCCCCTTATTTATTTATGTTCGTTCTCTTGGTGATGGTTTCTTTGGGCTATAGTTGGGAGAAGAACATAAATCTTCGGTGTGGGGGTGTTACGTATTACTTTCACATGGTGGAGGGATACTTACTGTCTGTGGTGCATATTCACATTGTGGTTAAGTGTGCTGTCACTAATTGGTGGTTTAATTGATGCACACTTTTGTTGTCATTTCCATGTGTTTAAAATGGCCGTTTTCTAATTGATCACAGGTGTGGTGATGAGGCACCACACCCTACAAAGGAGAGCAGAGTGCAGGCTGCAGTGTATCCCCACTTCACAAGAGATGTCTCAGCTCTCCAGCGTCTCACCTGCTCTCACTGCTTGTTGTACATTCGGCTTGTTCTTCCTTTTTGCCTATAGTTTTGTTATTTGAACTTTGGAGTCTGGAACACCCAGCTCCCACTCTTTTTGTCCATTTAGTTAGCTGTGTAAATAAATAGTTATTTTTGATAACTCTTGTCCAGTGTCCTGTGTCCACCACGTTGCATTCAAGGCCTTCACGAGCCATATTTTAGGCTTGAATGTAACAGGCACCAAGTCCCGTGGGGTAGCTATAGTAACTAAACGGAAGTTGAATATTAAATTAATAGACATATGGTCTGATGCAGATGGTCGAGTAACTATTGCTAAGATAGATTACTTTAACAGGAAAATTGCTTTGGTAGCGGCTTATGCCCCTAATGTTTATGACGCTAACTTCTATGCTTCACTTACTAGAGCGATGCTAGATCTCCCTGAGTATTCTTTTATAATTGGTGCGGATTTTAATGCCATCTGGGATCCCTTGATTGATAAATCTAGTCTCACCACAACCTATGACCAGAAACAGTCCTCTACGGCACTACATGCCTGGTCCAAGGACACAGGAGTAACTGATTTGTGGCGATCGCTCAATCCAACGGCGCGAGATTTCTCCTTTCTCTCAGCAAGACACGGGACCTTTTCTAGAATAGATTATGTTTTTGCATGCCCTAGACTATTTGATAGCTTTAACGTTGAAATGGGGCCCATTGCACTGTCAGACCACAAGTATTTACTCCTAAAGGGCTCAATCAGTAGAATGACATCCCGAGCCCCAAGATGGCGCTTTAACTCAACACTGTTGAAAAACAATGAATTCATCCTGCAATTTAAAAATAAACTCATTGAATACCTGCAGTTAAATGCGGGATCGGTACAAGACCCCAGAACTTTATGGATCTCGGTTAAGGGTTTTATCAGGAGTAACACTACTATCTTTGCCTCCAACCTCCGCAAGAAACGTCTCTCCAAATTGGTAGAACTGGAAAGGCTTTACTCTTCGTTGTTCTCCTCTTTACAACGCAACTACTCGAGTCGACTGGAGTTTCAAATTAAAATGTTGAAAACGGAGATTAACTCCATCTTAAGACAACAATCTGAATTTCAAATACACAGAACAAGACAACATTATTACTTTCATGGCTCTAAACCTAGTCACCTACTAGCTATGAAGATACGGTCCAGTGAACAATTTGCGGATATACCTGCCATTGAGGACCAACAGGGGATGGTTACCACCGACCCCAAAAAAATCAACAAGACCTTTCGTACATTTTATTCTAACCTGTACAAGTCAGAAGTGATCTTCGATCATAATAAACTGGAGGAATTCCTTGATCAAATTAACTTACCACAACTCTCGGTTAGATGCACCTATTACACTAGAAGAACTTAGGGAGGCTATTTCTGACATGCAAAGTGGTGAGGCCCCTGGCTGGGATGGCATTCCACCAGAACTGTACCTCTCATGCTGGGATTTAATTGGACCCCTATTACTTGATATGATTTTATACTCAGTCAAAGAGGGAAACTTTTCCAGGGATGTCAATATGGCACTCATATCTGTCCTACTTAAGAAAGATAAGGACCCCACAGAATGTGGCAGTTATAGACCCTTAAGCCTCCTTGGAACCGATCTCAAGCTGTATGCTAAGGTACTAGCCATCCGACTTCAAAAGCATATGACATCTTTAGTCCACCCTGATCAGACAGGCTTCATAAGAGGCCGCCTGATCACGGATAATATTAGACGGTTACTGCATGTGATAGATGCCAGCAGGGATGCCGCGCCTCCTACGGCTGTGTTATCCTTAGACGCGATGAAAGCCTTTGACAGATTGGAATGGTCTTATTTATGGGCAGTACTTAGAAGGATGGGGTTAGGTGATGGGTTCATTCATATGATCAAAGTACTATATACAGGTCCATCGGCCATGATTTTAACAGGTAAACTCTGCTCTCCACTCTTCCCTGTGTCGCGCTCGTCCAGACAGGGTTGTCCTCTTAGTCCCAGACTATTTGCTCTATCCCTTGAACCTTTAGCACAGTATAGACAATCCCAATCCATAGCACCGATCTCAATTAAGGGCACACAACATCACATTAGCTTATATGCAGATGATGTAATCTTGTTCATGCAAAACCCCGCCACCTCCCTACCTCATCTTCTCAAAGTAATAGATGATTTTGGTAATCTATCAGGATTTAAGATAAACTGGCGGTTTATTACACGTGTTAGATGCCAGCAAGGATGACACCCCACCTATAGCGATGTTGTCCCTGGATGCGATGAAAGCCTTTGATAGGTTGGAATGGTCTTATTTATGGGCAGTACTAGAAATGATGGGATTAGGAAAAGGATTCATTGATATGATTAAAGTATTATACAAAGACCCATCGGCCATGATTACAACAGGTATAATCACCTCCGAAATCTTTCCGGTATCGCGCTCTGCCAGACAGGGTTGCCCTCTTAGTCCCGGACTATTCGCTTTATCACTAGAGCCTTTAGCACAATATATAAGACAATCCCAATCCATAGAACCAATAGAAATCAAGGGCACACAACATCATATTAGTTTATATGTGGACAACGTAATATTGTTCATGCAAAACCCGATCACTTCAATGCCTCAGCTTCTCAAATTGATTGATGACTTTGGTAATCTATCGGGATTTAGGATAAATTGGCCAAAGTCGGCCTTCCTTCCACTTAATGCCCCTGCAAAGAATATACTCCCTCCAGAAAAAATACCAACGGTTAAACACTTCAGATGTTTAGGAGTTGAAGTATTCCCTACTATAAGCCAAACGGTGAAGTACAATTACATAAAATTCCAAGATAAGATCAAATACGACTTTGACAGGTGGTCCAAACTTAAAAACTCAGTACAGGCACGGGTATCAATAGTTAAGATGGATGTTTTACCTAGAATCAACTTCATTAGCTCAATGTTACCGTTACCCCCTCCTGATGGTTACTGGAAAAGATTACACTCCACCGCATACAAATTTATTTGGAATAACAAACCTCCAAGTATAAAAAGATCCACCGCACAGAGAAACAAAGCCGACGGAGGTATGGCATTTCCAGATTTGTACCACTATTTTAAAGCGTACTCTTTAAGACCACTGACAACCTGGTTTGATTCCCAAGCATCTGTATCCTGGAGAAACTTAGAAGAAAATATAGTAGCACCACATAGACTGCAGGACATAGTATACACCATATTATCAATTAAGCAATGCGAATTGAAATGTGGCCCCCTTATTACTCATGTGATCCGGATATGGCGTGAAACACAAAAAAAATATTCTAACCAACATAAATGGCATAGTCATACTCCCCTATTCAATAACAATGCACTCCTGATTGGAAAACGACCTATAAGATACCCTAAATGGGAAAAGCAGGGCATACACACATTAGGAGATGTTTTCAACAAACAGGGTTTTTGTAGCTATAAAGACATACATAAACATTTTTATCTCACCAGTTCCACATATTATTTTTACGCACAGTTATTGGTTTGTTTGAAGGCTCATGGAGTCCCATTAAGGATACCAATTGAGCACCACAGATATCACAAATTCTTCTATGAAAGAGAGACATCGAGAGGTTTCGTATCTGATTTTTATCATCACTTACTAACGTCCTCGTATGGAATCCTCCCCCTAGACTCAGTCTGGAGGAGGTATATACCAGACTTGGAAATAAATTTTGATTGGCAAGAAGTCTGGGCAAACGTTCGAATTGCGTCACGTAACCCGGACATTCAACAAATTAATCTTAATTATATTCATAGGGCATACCTGACTCCTATAAGATTGAACAGAATGGGACTTAAACAAGACTCCAGATGTTCCTTATGTACAAATGGGGATTAGGGTACATTTATGCACATGTATTGGGATTGCCCACCAGTTAAGATATTCTGGAAAGAAGTGTCCAAGCAATTATCAAATTTCTTATTTCTGAACATACCTGTACACCCCTCTGTATTGCTGTTGAATGATGTTTTTCAGTTTGCAGCCCCTATACAGCTAAAGAGACTAGTTTTATCTGGTCTCACAGCGGCTAAAAAGCATCACGATGGTTTCAACCGGAAAAAATGTGTCGGAAGGTATGGGTTCTTACATATCTCAATGTGATTTATCTAGAAATATCTACAGCAAGAATTTTAGGTGTCAGTGAAACCAAAATTGCAATCTGGTTAGAAGTGGTGGAGAGAATAAAAGCTAGCATATGAATTGTAGTGCCTGGTTAGGAACGAATGATAATGGATGGATTATCCAAGTGGGGGTCCGGGGGGGGTGAGCGAGCGAGAGCATATATATGTAGGGTATTAGATAGCAAGTATTAGGTATATATCTTGTATACTACATTTATTTAAATGGTGATTTCATTGGATGTTTACTGTTAATGCTTGTGTGTCTAATTTTATGTTGTGTTTAAAAAATTATAAAAAAATAAAATACAAAAAAGATAAACTGGCCAAAATCGGCCTTCCTTCCACTCAATGTGAGTGCGAAGGCTACCTTCCTCCCAGCAAATATACCCATGGTAGAACACTTTAAATGTCTTGGAGTTGAAATATTCCCCACTATTAGCCAAACGGTGAAGTATAATTATTCCGGATTGCGAGACAAGATCACAAATGACTTCGGCAGGTGGTCAAAATTTAAAAACTCATTACAGGCCCGAGCGTCAATAGTTAAGATGAATGTTTTGCCCAGAATTAACTTCATCAGTTCGATGTTGCCATTACCCCCCCCCTGCTGGTTACTGGCAAAAACGACACTCCGCTGCATATCAATGTACTTGGAACAACAAACGTCCACGATTAAAAAGATCCACTGCACAGAGAAATAAAACCGACTGGGGTTTAGCCTTTCCAGACTTCAATTATTACTTTAAAGCGTTCTCTTTAAGACCACTGATCACCTGGTTTGATTAGCAAGCAGCGGTATCCTGGAGACCATTAGAGAAGAATATAGTGGCACCACATAGACTGCAGGATATAGTTTACACCAACTTATCAATTAAGCAATGCAACTTAAGATTTGGCCCTCTTATTACACAAGTGATCCAGATATGGCGTGACACACAGAAAAAGTGTACTAACCAACATAAATGGCACAGGCATTCTCCCCTATTTAATAACAATTTACTTCTTATTGCACAACAACCTATCAGATACCCTGGATGGGAAAAGAAAGACATACATACATTGGGGGTTGTCTTCGATGACCATGGTTTCCGCAGTTATCGAGATATATTCAACAAATTTAACCTCACCAGTTCCACTTATCTCTTCTATCTACAAATAAGAGCAGCTTTGAAGGCTCACGGAGTCTCATTAGATGTTCCACTTGAGCACCACAGATTTCACAAATTATTTTATGACAAGGAGACGTCAAGAGGTTTTGTCTCTGACTTTTATCGCCACTTACTTACGTCCTCATATAAGGTCCTTCCCCTAGACTCGGTTTGGAGGAAGGATATCCCAAACCTGGAAGCAGATTTTGATTGGGATGTAGTCTGGGAAAATGTTCGGCTTTCATCACGCAACCCAGATCACCAACAGATTAATCTTAACTTTGTTCATAGGACTTACCTGACCCCTAGACGATTGCACTTAATGGGTCTCAGACCGGACTCTCTATGCTCCTTGTGTTCAAGCGATGCTATTGGTACATATATGCATATGTATTGGGAATGCCCTCCTGTCAAAACTTTCTGGGAAAATGTCACCACTCAATTATCAGAATTTTTGTCTCTGACCATACCGATACTGCCTTCTGTATTGTTGTTGAATGATGTTTCTCAGTTATCGACCTTTGTACATGTTAAGAGACTCATTTTGGCGGGTCTTACGGCTGCCAAAAAGTTGATAGCGTCATGCTGGATTCAACCGGATAAAATGTGCCGGAAGGTATGGATTCTCACCTATCTCGATGTGATTTATCTAGAGATATCCACTGCACGAATTTTAGGTGTTAACGAAGCCAGCATAGCAATCTGGGTAGCTGTGGTGGATAAGATAAAGGAACGCAGATAAATTAGGAATTTCCTGATGCTGAATGAAGTAGTGGATGTATAGTCCAAGTGGGGGTCCTGAGGGGGGGGGGGGGAGAGCGAGCAAGAGCCCATGTATTGTAATGTATTGTATTGTATTTATTATGTTTATGTCTTTTAATCTTTTAATCTACTTTCATTCTGATTTAATTACTGGACTGTCATTATTGTTATTATTATTTCTGTTATTGTCCTGTGATTTATCGTTGATTATTACTGTTATTGTATTGTTTGTCTTGTTTTATGTAAAAAAAAAAAAAAAGGGAAAATAAAAAACATTTGGTCAATTTTTTTTTAAATATTTTTAAAACATCCCCCAATGTGTGTGTCAGTGATGGCTGTGAGTAAAAAATATTGGGGAGGACGGGAGAGATAAAAAAAAATTAATAAAGAAGTACAGACACGTGTGGTTATGAAGACAGCAGACAGACACTACAGTTAAAGACAACAGGTTTAGGTTTACTTTATTTGTTCAAGGGGGACAGTGTACATTAATAAAACATTTTACAGATGTAAATGCACCCAATTTTTGCCAAAAGGCTAATTTCCATTGGCAGTCCCCCTGCCAGAAGGTACAGGCTAAAATCCTGTGTAAAAAAAGGGTTGGCAATAAAAACAGAATAAAATCAAGATAAATAACATTAGAATAAAAACACAACAAAAGCACATAGACATAGTAGGGATACAGGTCACAATACAGTCATGGACACAAGGACAGAGCACATCATGACATATTAAGAGACCATATCCACACACACATACACACACAGACACCTCAACGTTGACAGTGCTGGTTTTCAATGAGCCATTCCCTAACCCTGCACTTGAATGAATGGTAAGATGTGGACACTCTAATTGTTTGAGGAATTGAGTTCCATTGGTGGGATGCTCTGTATGAAAAGACGGCCTGGCCAAATACACTTTTTTTTAAAGGGATTGTACAGTCCCCCCTTGCCGCACCTCTAGTGTTCCTGGTTGAGGCAGACTTGAGGTTGATGAAACCGGACAAAGGAGGAGGAGCCAATCCACACTTTATTTAAAAAACTAGACAGACGTTTTGATATAGAGTCAGGTTTTCCCAACTGAGTAGATTATATTTTTTTAGAATGTGACAATGATGGTACCTGAATGGTTTCTTGTCTAGAATTTGTATTGCTTGTTTGTATAGTGATTGAAGTGGTTTCAGAATGGTGAAATGTGAATTGGACAAGGTTATCAAACAGTATGTGATGTGGGAAAGAACCATTGAATGAAAATATAGCTTTGCTGCCTCGGTTGAAAGGAAGTTTCTTATGTACCTGAAGTTTGATAGGCTGAACTTTACCTTATTGCAGACTTTTTTTATGTGATTTTTGAAGCTAAGGTTTGGGTCTATGTGTAATCTTAAATACTTATATTCTGATACTACCTGTAATTTCTGACCGGAGATGAAGATATCCTGCTCTGCAACCTATCTGTGGCCCTTGGAGAAGAACATACAGACAGTCTTAGAGACAGGCACTAGTAAAATACCTTGGAGTAACTCTTGACACACACGCCTCACTTACAAACATCACATCAATAGCTTAGTCAAGAAGGCAAATCAAAAACTATTTGTTTACAGCCAGATCATCAGACCATTTCTTACCCTCACTGTTTCAAACACATATCTACATGCAATTTTTCTTTCACCAATATCTTACTGTCTCCCAATCTGGTCCCTCACAACAAAGGAAATTATAGGAAATTATATGGGTAGGCGGGGTGGGGGAAACTGTACAACTGTACAAGCAAAACTGTACATTGGAATATCGACGAAACCATACTTGGTAGAAGAGGGTCTTGTGTATTCTTGGGTTAGGTCATTTACTGTACATTGGAGGGGGTTGGGTTAGGACATTACATTCACATCACTCAGCACTATAGGAAATGAACGACACACACACGCGCGTGCACACACACACACACACGCACACGCACACACAGAGGCCAGGCCACAGCGGACCCACAGCCAATTAATTCATAATCAACACAGGCTCCAACTCAATATCAATAACCACGGCGTGCATCGCCAACACACACCCACGTGTGCCGCGTGTCGCCAACACACACACACACAAGGACGGGATGGGTTAGGCGCAGAATCGCATCGGCGACTGAGGAAAGACAATGCATGTGTGTGTGTGTGTGTGTGTGTATCCCGGTGTGTGTGTGCCGCTCCAATTGCATGTCCAGTTCGCTGCATGCCGAATAAAGACCCCCTAAAGAGGTCTTGCATTACACACGCAAGGCCACAGTGGGCCAATTAATTCATAATCAACACAGGCCCGCCCCACACAGCTACTAAAAAAAATAAATAAAAATGCACTCACCATTGACGACTTACTTCTTACGAGGAAATAGTGTCCCTCGTAAATAGACTCCCTCCCATCTGATCACTTGTAAATTAAATCCATCCTTCGATATTTTCTGATAAAAAAGGTCTCCATTCGTCTTCCCAAGCCAGCCCACTCAGAGCGAGACTAAGTCGGCCCGTCTGACCTGGTAGTCCGATAACCTTGGTCGTGGGGGTCTATCTGGGGTTGCTTGGTATAGGTTTCAATGCAACTCCCGGTTCTCCCTGGCCACAGGTAAACACATGTTTTGCGAATCCTCCCCCAAAGTCCTTATACTACCTCCGATTCCTGTACAAAGAGTCGTGTTGACGCTTCCGCCCTATAGCCGTCTCATTAGCTGGCGCCAATCTCTGATTGGATCTTAAGTTTGTCAACACAATGTGGCAAGGCGTGAACGCCATCAATCAAGTGCGCCTAACCTCACTACCCGCCTTTTTTAAACTCAAATACCCTATTTTGATTGGATAATTATATTCTTAAGCCCAACCCGTGCAATCTTTTTGCAGTGACTGATTGACAGCTGGCCATTATGTGTTACTGTTATGGGATCAGGCCAGGTCAGAGAGCTCTGAGCTGTCACTTGAACATTTTTTAATCTCTCTTTCTCCGATTTTTTCTCTGTTTTCTCCCCGTCCCAATTTAGTCGTTGTGCCAATTCCCCCCCCCCCCTCCCCTACCTGGTTGTTGTGCGCATGTTCTCCTACTGGTCGGTACAAGGAAACCCTGAAGTATCCGCATGCTTCCTCCGACACGTGCGGCGACAGCCAGTGGCTCTCTTCTCACCTGGCAGCGAGGGCTCTCATTGGTGAAGTGTAACGCGTGGGAGGTCACGCTGCCTTCCTCAAGTCCTGCCTCGGCTGAGCAAGCGCCCAGACCTGACCTGTAGGCGTCGCTGTCCACAACGCCAGTTTCCCACCCACGGCTTCCCTCCCCCTAACCCAGCCAAACGAGTTAGTATAGCGATCAGCCCAAGCCAAGGCAATGCTGACTCCGGGAGTCGAGACCTCAGCCTCTTGCATTGGTGACGAGTGCAATCTCCGCTATGCCACCTGACCGCCCCTAGAGGAAAACATTTCGAATAAAAAAATATAAATAATAATAATAAAAAAATAAAAAAATATATATAATGTATATTAATAATAATATTTTTATTTTATTAAAAAAAAATTATATTACTAGTGAAGTACTGCCTCACTAGTCGTCATGCAATAACCTCCACTGGACCACATCATACCGAATGGGACAACATCGTACAGAATGGGACAACATCGTACTGAATGGGACAACATCGTCTGAATGGGACAACATCGTACAGAATGGGACAACATCGTACTGAATGGGACAACATCGTCTGAATGGGACAACATCGTACTGAATGGGACAACATCGTACAGAATGGGGGTCCATGGTCTAATTTCAGGGCATGAAAGGGTTTGAGAACCACTGTAGTAAAGCTATGGAGGGGATGGGATGTCCCGTCTCACAGGATCCTCTCCATCAAAGCCCTTCATTACACTTCCAGACTCCCCCACCTGCGGTGCAGACACACTGTCGGTACCGGAACACAAACACACACACACACACAATATCCCCTAAGGTGGTAGCGTGCTCCTCCCTCTACTATTAGTGGTTAGGGAGGCCTGGGAATCTCCGCTGAGGAACAATAGGCTCATAGAGAGGGCTATATATAGATAAGAGGACCTGGGGGACTGATGGTGACCAATAAAAGCCATCGTCCGGTACTTGGCACGATGAAGCGGTGTGATAGCACTGCCGGGTGACAGACTGGCGCTATGGCAACATCCTCTTCCTCTTCTCTCTTCCTCAACGGCCAACGGAGATTCCCTCTCATGTCTCCCTGGTCCTTTCCTGTCTGAGGTTTCTTCAATTACCTCTTGTTGGGTTGTAAGGGCTTTATATCTGTATTTGCCAACGTAGTCCAAACTAAGAATAGTGTAGATTCTCTGACGCGCCTGACTGCCCAAGTCTGGGAGCAAGTCTCACCACCACTGATTTGTGTTACTGTGTATAGGACATCCTGACATCTGTCTCTGTGTGTGTGTGTGTGTGTGTGTGTGTGTGTGTGTGTGTGTGTGTGTGTGTGTGTGTGTGTGTGTGTGTGTGTGTGTGTGTGTGTGTGTGTGTGTGTGTGTGTGTGTGTGTGTGTGTGTATGTGTGTGTGTGCACGCATATGTGTCTGTCTGTCTGTCTCTCTCTATGTGTGTGTGTGTGTGTGTGTGTGTGTGTATGCGTGTGTGTGCACGCATATGTGTCTGTCTGTCTATCTCTCTCTATGTGTGTGTGTGTGTGTGTGTGTGTGTGTGTGTGTGTGTGTGTGTGTGTGTGTGTGTGTGTGTGTGTGTGTGTGTGTGTGTGTGTGTGTGTCAAGTCAAGTCAAGTCAAGAGTTTTATTTGTCACAGCATACAAGTATACAATGAAATGCGGGTGGTCTTGCCCGCAACGATGTGCATTACAGTGGTACAACATATATAGAATCCAATAAAAAAAAAAAAACATTGTGCAATAAACAGGTAACAGGTAACAGGTAACATGGTGTGACATCTCGGTATCTGTACATAGTTATTTACAGAGCATATAGGACATGCTAGGTAGCTTTAGTAGTGCAATACACTGTTCCTGTTGTTATACTATAATTTAAAGCGGAATTTCCTTTTGGCCATAAGTGTGCGTGTGTGCGGCATGAGTGTGTACCCGCTCATGTTAAAGTGTTAAAGTGGCTGCTAGTGTGTGAGCGTGCACAGCGTGCGTGTCGTGTGTGTGCTCATGTGTGCTTGTGTGTGGATAGTTCAGTGTTCTGTGGCACTCAATGTTCATTGTTCAAGGCTCTGATGGCCTGGGGGAAGAAGCTGAGCCTGTGTGTGTGTGTGACGTGTGTGTGTGTGTGTGTGTGTGTGTGTGTGTGTGTGTGTGTGTGTGTGTGTGTGTGTGTGTGTGTGTGTGTGTGTGTGTGTGTGTGTGTGTGTGTGTGTGTGTGTGTGTGTGTGTGTCTCACGTGCATGAGAGTGAGTATGTGACATCCAGGCCCTCAGTATTTATATGTTTCCATTCCCCATGCTGAGCTCTAGACAGACAGGTGATATTTCACCTCACAAACAGAGAGCAGCAGAGCGTCTGTGGAGAGTGAGGCCAACATGGCAAAGCCATCTGTCATGTTACTAAAGGGAATAGTTCTGTACATGTGTGTATTGGTCCTTCTGGAGCTGAGGTAGATCCTATGCATGCACACATACAGTGCAGGCACACACACACACACACACACACACACACGCGCGCACGCACGCACGCACGCACGCACGCACGCACGCACGCACGCACGCACGCACGCACGCACGCACGCACGCACGCACACACACACACACACACACACACACACGCACGCACGCACACACACACACACACACACACACACACACACACACACACACACACACACACACACACACACACACACACACACACACACACACACACACACACACACACACACACACACACACACACACACACACACACACACACACACCTATCTTCATTAATTTCACACCGACATGGTGCCAGACAGGCTTTTGGAGTTGGCTCAGAGAGCCTGGAAAGTGTCAGCGAGTGAGAGGGGAGAGAGAGCTTTGACATGTTGAAGAGAGTAAAGCAGGTGTCCTCTCTGGACCTGTCCAGCTCTGAGACTGACACAAGATTCCACTTATTTCAGAGAGACAGAGAGACAGAGAGGCAGACAGAGAGACAGACAGACAGACAGACAGACAGACAGACAGACAGACAGACAGACAGACAGACAGACAGACAGACAGACAGACAGACAGACAGACAGACAGACAGACAGACAGACAGACAGACAGACAGACAGACAGACAGACAGACAGACAGACAGACAGACAGACAGACAGACAGACAGACAGACAGACAGACAGACAGACAGACAGACAGACAGACAGACAGACAGACAGACTTCCTGATGTTCTGTCTGACAGGTTCAGATATAGTTTTTCAAGTCAAAACCAAAGAGTTATATACTTTGATTACAACATGGCCTCTCAATGTACTCCCTGCCTACGTGATCTGACTGCCTGCATACAGAGTGTCATTACAAAATGTTATATGCACCATTAGAAAAATGTGACACGTATTATTATATTCTTATGTAATAGAAATATCTTTGTGACACGTTCTCTATATAAAATGATTTCTACCATGAAAGCAAACCAAAATCAAAAGCTTTGGGTCAATAACCATTAACCACATGAATCGTGTTTGAAATGGTCTGTTTCTACAGTTAACATGAAAGAATTGGACAAAGTACGAGGTAATATTTCATAAATTAAGTGTGGAGAGTTGGCCACATTGGGTTGTGCTGAATGACTGATGGCCAGTTAATCGTCGTTGAAATAGTGAAATATGAAATAGTTACGGTAGTAATAAACTTTGTTTTTAGAGGATTAATCATCTGCACTGTGTATTTATTGTATTGTACTTAGGTTGTACTTTAGTTTGTATAATTGTATTGTATATTTTATAGTGTTATCCTCTTTTACTTACTTTTTTACTATATGAAGTAAAAACTAACTTTTTTACTGTATTACATTCTCAGGGGCTCATAACCAAGCATTTCACTGTAATGTACATGTACCCAGGGGTGTAAAGTACTTGAGTAATTGTACTTTGTTACAATACTTAAGTACTGTTATGGGGGATTTGTACTTTACTCGAGTATTATTAGGTTTGTATACTTGTACTTTTACTCAATTACATTTCAGAGAAAAAAGTTTTACTCCTTACATATAAAATGCAGACCTACAAAGTACAAAGTACAAATCTTGCAGGTCCAACAATTAGTATATTTGTTTCTCTGGCCGAACGAACGTTAACGTTATTAATCCTGCGGCCGCACTCTATTTAAAAACAGCCAATCAAATCCCCATCAATGGAAAATTAACCCGCCCATACCCATGCTGATTGGTCCTTGTGCAAGACTAGAAAGCGTGGATCTTTGATTAAACACCTGCTATCAGAAGAATAGACTGTACTTAATGTAAAAGCCCGGGGGTATGCAGCGTGTTGACAATGCCAAAAACCTACAAGAATTAGCTATTTCCACACACAGTCTCTTTTGTTTACTTTATTTAAATAATCAAAACAATAGCAAAACAATACCATGAACCAACAGTCCGGGGGTCAATAACACAAAGGAGGCTCGCCGACAGAAAAGGGGATTGTTCAACACTCAGGGTCGTCGTCCAGTCCAGGGTCAGTACACAATGGGGAATCTCAGCCAGTCCTGGGTCCGATACACTGCTTTCTCCTCTCCTTCTACTACCTCTCACCATCGCACCTCTGAATAAACAATATGTCTTTCTCTGACAACACCACTCCAACTCGCTCAACTTGATCCTCTCTATCCTAGTGTTAATGTACTGTGTGGGACTATGTGCGTGCACGTGAGATGTGTGTTGACTAATTATGCTCAGGTGTATCTTATCAGTCCTAATCAGCTAGTGTGTGTGTCGGGAATGTGTGTGACTAGTGCTGTGCAGGTGTGTATTCCATCAGTACTAATCAGCTACCTAAATGCCTCTCCTCCGTCCGTGACGGATATCTACGGGAGCGGGGAAATGAGGAAACGCTGTTCTCGCGTCCGTTCCTCGCTCCACGTTCTATTCGGCCGACCTGTCTTGCCACGCTCACCGTATCCCAGCCACCTCGCCTTTAGCCGCCTCGCGGTAGCAGTGTCTACCCAGTCGGGAGTTCCTCCTCGGAGAGTGACGCGTTGCGGGTGCCACGAGCTGTCAATTCCGGGATTCCCCTCTCTGCGAGTGACGCAGAGCCAGTTTATTGCGCCGCGGCATCCCCGCTCCAGTGGCATGCCTCGGCGGTTGCCACATTAAGTACATTGCAAAAACTTTTTTACTTTTACTCAAGTGTGTTTTTAGCCAGATACTCTGACTTTTACTTGAGTACGATTTTGAGACGGTACCCATACTTTCACTTAAGTATAATTTCTGGGTACTTTTTACACCCCTGCATGTACCTTATACGTGACAAATAAAAACAAACTTGAACTTGAAACTTGAACTTGTATCTAAAATGGTTAGCCTTTTTTTTTTATCTTTTTCCCCCTCCATTTTCCTCCGATTTTCTCCCATCCCAATGTTAGTCGTATGCCAATTCCCAGTCCCTTCCTGGTCGCTGCGCACTTACCCCCCACAGTCAGATCATCTGGGAGAGTGGAGGCTACCACGTGCTTCCTCCGACACACGTCCAGCCAATCACCGCTTCTTTTCACCTGGCAGCGCGGATTCTCATCGAGAGGGCGTAGCGTGTGGGAGGATCACACTATCCCCCTCAAGTCCTATCCGCGCTTAGCAGGCGCCCCGACCGAACTGTAGGAGTCGCTGTTTACAACGACCCGGACCCACCCCGCCAGCTTCTCCCACCCTCTAATACAGCCAATTGTATTAGTGCAGACGGCCAGCCAGGCTGGTGACAACCCCGGAGCTGTGAGCTGGATTCGAACAGGCGAATCCAGCTCACAGCTCCGGGGTTGGTGACGAACGCAATCTCCGCTCGGCCACCTAACCGCTAATGGTTAGCCTTTTTAATCGAACTTAAGGCTGCATTATATATATATATATATATATATATATATATATATATATATATATATATATATATATATATATATATA
Organism: Notolepis coatsorum; assembly: GCF_963971535.1. Lineage (NCBI taxonomy): Eukaryota > Metazoa > Chordata > Actinopteri > Aulopiformes > Paralepididae > Notolepis > Notolepis coatsorum. Next base: position 182,683,843 of record NC_140166.1, on the reverse strand, counting down.
TATATATATATATATATATATATATATATATATATATTAACACTTTAAGGACCGGCCACGTATATATACGTGTTTCGGTGCCATGCGTTGTGGACCAGAGCCACGTATATAGCCGTGGCAAGTTGTTATTGTTTTATTCCATATTTATAACGCTATTAACGTCCGCGATCGAGATGCATGACCTACCCACATATTTGATTTTCGAAACATGCAATACCGGCCAGATCCGCTTAGGGGCGCCATCGCTCCACTGCAGTATCATTGAGGGCGATTGTAAAAAAAAAATCTTTTACAGTCTGTGGGCGGATCATATGAGCCTCGATTCCAAACGAAGACCCTCCATCTTTGATCCCGTTACCGAACGCATATTTCAGCCTGGAATAATGAGATTTATGATTAGCCAATGGACATATCGATCTACCAGAATCCGATGACTAATGAAGAAATGCTGCCGGCGATCACATGGCCTGACGGTAGGATACTATTCCCCCAAATTACAGCTGGATTGGACATTGTTTTAAAACCTAACGAGATCGATCACTGACATTGGCTACCTGAACGCACACTATATTGCTAATCAATAATACTAATCGGCGTTCCCCGCCGCCCCCATTTCATCCATAGATGCTCTGTAATAGTCTGGATGCTACGCAGTTTGTTTTATTTCATTCGTATATATACGGCAGGAATGGCGTTTGATATAACGGCGCCAACGTTTAGCCTATTATCTAGCTTCCTGGAAAAAAGACGAGACGAAAAGCGCGATAAACCTTATATTCACGACGCTATAAAATGACAACCAACCGATGGATTTTTATTTTCTTTAAGCCATTATGAAGGCACGGTTTATGCACTCAAGTGACAATGAGAATGGACAGATAGCAATACTATAAATTATATATATAGCTCTTAGAAAGTACATCGGTTTGTAAACAAACCTCTGTCCTCTGAGGCATAAATCGCCGCAAGACTGTGGTCGCCAAAGTGTTAAGGCTGTCAAAGATAACGCGCCATTAACGCTGTCAAAGTTAACGCGCCATTAACGCTTTAACGCACAATTATGTTAATGCCACTATTTTTTTTATGCACGATTAACATTTTAGAAAAAATAAATATATTTTCTTTTTTACTAGACTTTACTCTCATTGATACTATGTTTGTGACTCAAAGTGTGTGTGTGTGTGTGTGTGTGTGTGTGTGTGTGTGTGTGTGTGTGTGTGTGTGTGTGTGTGTGTGTGTGTGTGTGTGTGTGTGTGTGTGTGTTGTGTGTGTGTGTGTGTGTGTGTGTGTGTGTGTGTGTGTGTGTGTGTGTGTGTGTGTGTGTGTGTGTGTGTGTGTGTGACAGAGAGACATTTTAATTTTATTTGATTTTATTAGGGATCCCCATTAGCTGGTGCCATAGCAACCAGCTAGTCTTCCTAGGGTCCACACACAAAAAAACATACAAAAACAATTATTATTGCAAAAACAAAATTATTAAAAGTCAGTACACACAATGCATAGTGAAACTACTGTAACAAGTAAGATAGCTAAAATTACATTAGTGTAACACAAAAACAAAAAATTACTTTACAGTGTTAAAAAGAATTTAAGATTATTTTTAAAAGTGAATCCACTGTAAATGCAGCAGAGGTTTTGAGGCAGGTTATTCCAAAGAGTTAATGCTCTAAAAATAAAAGATATCCTTAAAACGTTGGTTTTAGGACCTGGCAATTCAAGCTGCCCACTACTGGAACCTCTAGTGTAATGCTCGTGCACAGTATTACTAAAAACAATTTGATTATGTATAAAAACAGGAGTTTTACTGCTCATGACCAACTTGAACAGCACAAGTATATTAAACGTAGTGCTGTCAGGCGATTAAAAAAATGTATCTAATTAATTACAGGATTTGTAATTAATTAATCTAATTAATCGCATTTTAATCGCATTACCATTTTATGCCTCATATTCTATATTCTATAATCATATTTCAAATTGCATGTGTCCGGATGGCAGAATTCAGTACTGTATCTACAAAACCTTCTGTTTAATCATCTTCCATCTATTAATTTGCTTAGATTTTTCAGGTCTGGTCAATTTGAGCATGGTGTTATTCACAGTCATGATACAAAAAGATTTATTGATATTCTCATTTGGTTCATTACAATTTACTCAAAATAAAATGTTCATTCAATCAATCACCGCGCAGATTGATTGATTGAATGAAAATGTTATTAACAGATTGCAGAATGGGTACAATACACGGCTCAATACACACAATTGTTAAGGGAATGCAGACCAGAGAAAGACTTTCGTCTTGTTTACATCAGGGTCCCCCATTTTCAATTCATAATGAATTGTAAGTAAGGGTGCAACTTGCACCGTGCAATCCATTCTTTGTGGATCTAGCCCACAGTATTTCTGACACTGGGAATACATTCCCTGAGATTCATAGATGTCCCTAGAATCAGATACCAAAAACATGCAAATGGACCATATTAAAAGAAAATCTGTAAATGTGTATTCTACATGCTTATGGAATGAATGAGATAAAAAAAAAATTATAAAATAAAAAAAAAAAAAATGTAATTAATTTTGAGTTAATTTTCATAACGCGATTATTTGCTGTGTAATTAATTAATCTAATTCACGCGATAAACTGACAGCCCTAATTAAAAGACAATCTATTTTCAACGTTAAGCCAAGAGAGGCGGGCATGCATACGGCTCACATTAGACCTTAGTGAGCAGCCCAGTAACAACCGTGCTGCTCTGTTCTGGACCACCTGGAGCTTCCTGAGGTCACCACTGGCAGCAGATGACCAGAGAGAGAGAGAGAGAGAGAGAGAGAGAGAGAGAGAGAGAGAGAGAGAGAGAGAGAGAGAGAGAGAGAGAGAGAGAGAGAGAGAGAGAGAGAGAGAGAGAGAGAGAGAGAGAGAGAGAGAGAGAGAGAGAGAGAGGGGGGGGGTGAGAGAGATGAGGAAGGGGCAAGAGAGAAAGAGAGCTGGAGAGTGTGTGTGTGTGTGTGTGCGTGTGTGTGTGTGTGTGTGTGTGTGTGTGTGTGTGTGTGTGTATGTGTATGTGAATTGCTGCAATGTCTAAAAGAAAAGCCAAACAAATTGCCAAATATTGCTCTGTCTCAGCTATTATTGGCAGCTTAGCCACGTGGAGAAGGAGATGCTATGTGTACCTTTAAGTGTTCAGTGCTGCTTGGCCCTGATACATTTGATTCCCAATATAATTTGTGGAACCAAATAAAGTATTAAAATGTGTGTGTGTGTGTGTGTGTGTGTGTGTGTAGGTGTGTGTGTGTGTGTGTGTGTGTGTGTGTGTGTGTGTGTGTGTGTGTGTGTGTGTGTGTGTGTGTGTGTGTGTGTGTGTGTGTGTGTGTGTGTGTGTGTGTGTGTGTGTGTGTGTGTGTGTGTGTGTGTGTGTGTGTGTGTGTGTGTGTGTGTGTGTGTGTGTGTGTGTGTGTGTGTGTGTGTGTGTGTGTGTGTGAGAGAGATAGAGAGGGGGGGTGTGACAGTCCTCAGCCCTTGTGTGGGTGAATGTAACAAGTTCCTAACATTTTCTTCCCCTATTATTTCATGTACACTTTATTCATTGTTTTAAATTATTAAGTTATTAAGTTATTTTGTGCATCACGCTGTTTTGAATTTGATGCAAATTTGCAATGCATGAGGGTCATCCTTTTGTGTTAAATGGCTGCATAAAGCAAGCATTTGTTTACTCTCATGTTGATAAGAGTATTAAAACTTGAAAAATATCCGTTTAAGGTAGATTTAGAAAAGAAGAAAAAGAAATGCAATTAATTTGCGATTAATCGCAAGTTAAGTATGGACAATCATGCGATTAATCAGATTAAATATTTGAATCGATTGACAGCACTAATATATATATATTAGCAGGGACGTGCACAGGACTTTAGAGGGGCAGGTGCTCAAAGGCTGAAAAGGGCACTATACCTGTGTATGTTAGAACCGAGCGCGCGAAGCGTGCACGCCCGATTTTTGGGGGCCATTTTTGAGCAGGGGGGCCCCCTTTTTATGCTTTTTGGGGGGTTTTGGTGATCAAATATTGAATATTGAACTATAATAATCAGTGCAGGAGATCACTTATCCTTGAAAAACACTTTTATCACTGACTTAAAAGGCCCATACATCTCCATAAATGTTCAGGGGGGAGGGAATAAGTGCTTACCCTACAGACACCAAGAAGTGCTGTATATTCTGTATTGTTTAATATAAATGCATTTTTTATTCCAATCCCGATTTGTATTTGAGATTCCCAAATCCCATCAGACTTGACTTCTTCGTGTCCCTCAGTGAGTGTAATACCAGCATTCAACTGTATGCGCCACAGCGGTTTCTATTAGGGGTGCACCGATATATCGGTCGGGTATCGGTATCGGCCGATAAGTGCCTTGTTGACTGCTATCGGCCTATAAGCTCAAATGTACCGATAGCAGTCGCCGATAAATAACCATCAATTTGTGTAGCGTCAAAAGGCAAAAAAAAAAAAAGTTCACTCGCGACCTACCTGCACAACACCCGCCGTCCCCCACACACACACACAAGCTACTGCATCAAAGTTACTACTTATGATTAACAAGGCATTCGTTTTGTGGCATTAACGTTATATAGTTAGTGTTACACGGACAATAACATCAGCATATTATTATTACCCATAGCAGCAAGGCATTACTCCGAGTCCGTTCATAGCTCAGTTCCATTCCGTTGCTCATTCCGTACCCAACTACCCCCACACACACACAAGCTACTGCATCAAAGTTACTACTAAATATTCAACATTCTCTTTTGAGACTCCGCTTCAGACTCTTATCATTTGGCACTAAAAGCTAAACATTGTCACCGATATGGCTGTCCGCAACATGTCATTAATTGTGTACGCGAGGTGGTCGCTCAGTGACGACGCTAACATGAGCTAGCATGAGCTACCGGGAGGCAGAAGACTAACGTTACTGGTGAAAATGTGATTTACGTTGGAATACTCCTTTGCCAACTTGCTGTACTTTGCTTGCAGGTCTGCAGCCATTATTGCTGGATTATGAATAGCCCCAACTTTAGCCAACGTAACGTTATGGCTAAACCTTTAACATTAGTTAACGCTAGCTTTTGGTTAGCTGTTCAATGCTAATAACACAACCAAGCGAACCCATCAGAGCTCCCCATCAACACCGCTCTGTCGGGAGGATGGCATTTAAGAAAGTATCTGCTGTTAAAATGACACAAACATTCGTTTTGTGGCATTAGCGTTATATAGTTAGTTACACGTTCAATTACATCAGCATAGTATTTACCCGAAGATAGCAAGCAAGCCGTTCATAGCTCGGTTCCATTCCGTACCCAACTACCCATTCTGCAATCTGTTAATAAAGTTTTCAACCAGACAAATGTATAGAAAGGCTTTGTTTTATTATAACATTTGTTGCAGTAAAATCATTGTGTCTCGTTTGGCCATCCTGTGGAGTGCGCTGGTCGGCGGGCACTGCCGGGCAGCTAACGTATTAGCTTGTTGTGGTTCTGAGTTTGACTCGCATTCTCGCAAGCAGATCAATGGCGGCATTCCCCGAAGTAGAAAATGAATAAACGCTTGCCGATTGGTGGTAAGAACAGCAGGAGGTGGGTGCTAGCGGTGTGGCGTAATTGGCCGAATCGACTGTCAATCAAAATGGTTCCATTGCATTGGTTGAAAGCTCTGGTTGAGAGAATAGTATCCCGCTGCAGGCCGCCAGAATGGTTCCATTGCATTGGTTGAAAGCTCTGGTTGAGAAAATAGTATCCCTCTGCAGGCCGCCAGACGATACTGGGAGAGGGATAGTGATACCATAAACATATTTCTTGATGTTTCCTTTTTTTAAGTAAGTAAAGAGGCCTACAAATACAAACATACACATACAAATATACAGTAGTTTCATAAAAAAATATATATATATATATATTAAAAAAAATATTAAAAAAAATTACAAATACTTATTTTTTGCCACAAGTATCGGTATCGGTATCGGCCGATTGTGTTAGTTGAACAATCGGTATCGGTATCGGTGGCCAATTTTCATATCGGTGCACCCCTAGTTTCTATCATCATCATCATCATCATCACCACCCACGCCATAAAATATATAGGTCCGCGGTAGGGCTGTCCCCGACTAAGGATTTGGATAGTCGACTATGATTGGCCAAAATTTGCCGTTAGTCGAGTCTTAGTCGACTAAAAAAAATAAAACAAAAAAAAAGTATAATATTATATATAGGCCTATATATCTTTTTTTTTTATTCCATTTGGGCTGTGGGGGGTGCTTAATGTCTGAAGGAGTCGACTGAAGGCTTCTTGTCCTCTGCAAAAGCATGCAATTGGTCCACTGATGGATACATCTTGATATTTGTCTAGTCTAGTGTGTTCATTAGATGGGTGAAATCCTCTTTCAGTGCCTCTGTGCCTGTTTTCTTAGGCAGTTAGCCTCTGGTATGCGTGCCATTAGTGTTAGCCACGCTTCTAGGCCTCTTTTCTTTTGGAAAGAATGATAAAAAAATATATATTTATAATAATTTTTTTTTTTTTTTATTCGACTAAGAGGTTGGCAGTCAACTACGGCTCCTTTCGACCGATTAGTCGACTAATCGACTAATAGGGGTCAGCCGTAGTCCGCGGAGAGGCACGCTGAGGAGGCCGTGCAAACTGCAATGGAATACGGGGCATCTCTCTCTGTCTTTACCTAATATTTTGATTCTATCCTGACACTTTTCAGTTGGAAGGGCAGTCTATATGCGCATTTAATTTTTTTTTTTTAAATGGCACTTTTTTATGAGGCTCAAAAGGGCAGGTGCTCAAGCACCCCTTGGGCTCTATGTGTGCACGTGCCTGTATATTAGTGGTGGGACTCGATACATTTTTTTTATCGAATTCATTCGAGACTTTATAGGTAATTAATAGAATAGAATCACATTTTAATCACATATCAATATTTGATGCGAAAAGCAAAAATTTTCAATTCAAATGGATTTTGGTACGAGTGAATCAATGAATATACATTATACATACGTTTAAGAAGCAAAATCCTGTATTAGCTACAGTACTACACAGACCAACAGATCAATGCAATCTTTTACAAAGTGCAGCAATTTTAGGAATAATATATAGGCCTATATAGCGCAAAGGACCTTTTGTAAACTCAAGCACTTTCGAGGTAAAAGTAAAACGCTGTTTCAAGTACATTCCAGAACAGTTGACCATTGAAAAAAAAAATCTTGATTGATCTCAATTTCTCATATTTTTTCAGTATTCTGTATGAACAAACCAACCTCCCCCCTGACCGACCTCTCCATCACAGTCGAGAATGCAGCTGTGACCGCGTCGCCGACCGCCAAGAACCTTGGTGTTGTCCTCGACGACCAGTTGAACTTCTCTGCTCACATCGCAGCGACAACCAGAACCTGCAGATTCCTCCTGAGCAACGTCAGAAGGATACGCCCCTTCCTGACAAAAGAAGCCACCCAACTCCTCGTCCAATCAACAGTCATCTCCCGCCTCGACTACTGCAACGCACTGCTAGCTGGCCTCCCGGCCACTGCCACCAAGCCTCTTCAACTCATTCAAAATGCAGCGGCCCGCCTGATCTCAAACCTACCGAAGTCGGCCCATGTCACCCCACTTCTTAGGGACCTGCACTGGCTCCCCATTGCTGCACGTATCCGCTTCAAGGCCCTCGACCTAGCATACCGTGCGGCAAAGGGAACCGCTCCCGCCTACCTCCGGTCAATGGTCTCTAACTACACACCCTCAAGACCCCTACGCTCTGCATCTTCTGGCCGCCTCAGATCTACTCCTATCCAAGCTCCCGGAGGGTCATCAAAGAGAAGCCGCCTATTCTCAGTCCTTGCCCCACAATGGTGGAATGAACTACCCATCCCAGTTAGGACAGCCGAATCCCGTCCAATCTTTCGCCGTCGACTAAAGACTCACTTCTTCAACCATTATCTGAAATGATAAAAAAAAAAAAGAAAAAAAAAATCTAACCCCGACTAACCTTAATGTCATGCACTTGTCCTAATAAACTAACCTACACTGTAACACGCAACACTTTGATGAACATTGTTACTCAGCTGATAGAATTATACCCTTCTTGCTGTCTTGTCGCACAGAACTTGTAAGTCGCTTTGGATAAAAGCGTCAGCTAAATGACTAAATGTAAATGTAAATTTGCGATTTATTATACTTTATAATTATAGCATATGCATGAGTCTGGTCTCCTTTGAAAGGTAACATTCTTACACAATAAAGAAAAATCATCATGCGATTAAATGCATACATTTTTTTTTAACTTTAAATTCTTTCTGTAGTTAATTAATCGCAATTAATGCGATGAAGTCCCAGCCCTAATATATATATATATATATTTATTTATTCTCACCACATATATATCTATCCACACCTGTCTGTAATTACCTGCACATAGTCCTTTTACATATCTGTAGACTAGACTATATCAATATCTGTACATATCATACTGTACTAGCTACACTGCTGGCCTTACTACCATACTGTTTTGACACCTGTACATATTAATACTACAACTCTGTACACATCTGATTAGTACTAGTACTAA
>NC_140166.1:182630236-182670236 GCF_963971535.1 Notolepis coatsorum | reverse complement strand
CTCTCTCCTCTCCTCTCTTCTCTCTCTTCTCTCTCTTCACCCTCTGTTTTGTCTATCATTCCAGATGCTGGTTGGTTGTTTGTTCTCCTCCCTTGGCCTATGGCCCTGTTCTGTTCTGCTCTGAGGGGGTCTAGTGCTTCTTATGTGTTTGGACCATGTTTCCACACCCTAGAAGGTAATACAGACCATTTGGACATCGGTTCAGCACATGGTATCGCCTTCCATATCTTGAGTAACACAAATCCGCAAATGGCGTTAGGTGATTTTGGACAAGACTGACAAGGGTCCTTCTCGGCACACTCCTTAGGAAGTCATGCAGCTTGAAGAATAAAGGACCATAACTCCTCGCAACTCCAACACTTTACATAGTTTATAAAGCTGGCTGTGGTTCAGCACTCATGTTTGTTTTCAACCGAACTCGTTTTTATGACAAACCCCCCCCCCCCCCCCCCCCCCAAAAAACACATATTTGAGTCTCCCAACCACCATCTCAGAGGATAAACACTCTGGTGTTTGTTTAGTCAAAACATCCTGAATCCTCGGGGGGGGGGGGGGGGGGGCAGCACATGCATGCACGCGTATCAGTACATCTGTGTGTGCGTGCGTTGACGTGCGCGTGCGAACGCATGTGTTTTTTGTGGTGTCTTTCATCGGGTCCTGAGGGGTTTTCCTAGAAGAGCAGACCTCCCCAAAGGAGTCAAAGATCGAGTCCTGAGAGAGAGAGGCAGAGGGAGGCGAGAGAGAGCGACAGAGAGGGGGGTAAGAGAGGGGCAGAGCCAGGGGGAGAGGTGGACTGACACGGAGATTAAATAAACAGGAGGTGATGACGGCTGGCTGTCATATAACCACCTGGCTAGCCTCCCCGGTCTATGTGAGAAGATGGTTGTGGGTCAGCAGTGAGACATTCAAGCGATAGCGGAGAGCGTTAATGGACCTGCTTGGTGATGGAATACACTGGGAGAGGAGTAAAGCCAGGTGAACAAACGGGGGTGTGTGTGCGTGTGTGTGTGTGTTTATGTGTCAGTCTGACACAAGTTATGGGTGTGTAGTTGATAATGATGTGTGCCTGATAACGTGACGATAGACGGCCATATCTCAGACAAGCACCGTTCCTCTTCCCAAATCTAGGCGTGTACTGTACAGATTACGTGTTTGCATGGTGATTGATGCTCTGTGGGCATACTTGTGTACACTTGTCTTTGCACTAAAGAATCAGGTACAAATGTGTACGGTAAACTCGGTGACCCTCCCCATGCCTCCTGCTTAAAGGTCAGAGGTCAGAGAGTTGTTCATGTAAACAACTCGCTCTTGTTTATATTCACATTTCCACCCATAGACGCAGTTTTCTATTGTTTTTTTTTGCAAGCTGAATAAATATGCCTCATATAACCTTTGCAATTTTTTTGTTTTATTCTTACTTTTCTTGTCTCTTGCATGGTGTCCCATCCGTGTAGGTTCCACTTTCAGTTTTGTAACTGAGGGGTACAATTCCCTGACTGTATTGAATAAGTATGGTATCATTAAACCACTACTGCGTTATGTACATTACTACTGGCCATGTATATGTGATGAACACCCACACAATAACACGGCTTAACAAGAAAAGTACTGTTTGTAATATTTATTAGAAGAGCACCAAGATTATCTTACATTTATTAAGAATTAGAGTTGCGCTTGTAAGGCGAAGAATGTGCATGAATAGGTCAAGAGCGTAAGTCCATGAGCATATTACGAAGGGGATAATTAATACCACCTGTAGCATAAGAATTATATAAGGTACACTCGTAGGTCAGCTGGAGATACTAGGGGGGGGGGGGGGTTCCCTCCGGTTGTAAGCCAGCAGGGGAGAGGAATGTTCGGGAGCAAAAGTCTGGATCAACGAGGAATCAATAAGCTCCAGCTACGGGAGGCGGTACATATACTCCCCTCGATCGGCAGACAAAGCAGCAGCTATAATCCAAGTATGCGGGACAGCATGGATGAAAGCCAGCCAGCCTCTTACTAGAGACGGGCTCGAGTGATGCTCCTCACGGGTAAATCCCACACAGCAGCGGGGTAGACGGTTCTCTGCTTCAGCAACCACGGTACCAAAATCAATATAATCCAGCCGGAAAAGGCTCTGCATTCACCGGTGTAGATTCTCCTGTGCACGGTACTTCACATTAACTAGGTCGAACTTGACGTTATTTCACTAAGCTCTGACACTTTTACTATCCTATTCGCACGCGGTTCTAAGTGCTCTATTTAGACGCAAGGTTGCTCACTTCACTTGGTCGTTGACTCGTGGTGAAGGCTTTGACGTTTGAGAGTAACTAACTGCTGTATCCACCTGCAACGTATTTATACGTAAGGTGAACAATCTAGTGCCAACCTCATTTCTGTCTCGTATTACTGCGCAAACCTGGGCATGTTGAGACATGTCTTAGCGGTGACTTTGAACTAGACATTGGGGGTATGGCCGTGGCGCCTAGGGGGTCGCTGTCCAATAGGAGAACGAATATTATGGTCTGGCCTGTACCAGGTAAAGGGATATTCCGTGTATATGTACAAAGAATATACAAGGGATATCAGACGATATACAAATATTATACATGGGATCTCAAGCAATAAATATATATATTCGGTTTAATCTGACCCTTTGTAACAGCCGCCTCCTAATTAGTCCGCACCTAATTAGATAAGCAGAGACAGATTAACCGCCTTGTCCACTACTCAATGTCCGTTGTGAGGAGTAGGGCAATTCACAAAGTCAGTGGGTCATGGTCGTCATTAAGAGAGTCGGGGAGCCTTGGCAACTCTATCAGCCTCGCCACGGGTCGGGTGTATGTCCGTCCCTGGACGAGCACTTCTGCCGCTCTGACCTTTCCGTCGGCACCAGTGATCACTTTGCTTACGCGGCCGGCCGGCCACACAGCTCGGGGTAGTGACTGGTCTATGGTCATGACGACTGTGTCCACTTTTAAGTTGTCCCCGTCCTTGACCCGCTTCTGCCGGGCTGGAAGGGATGGTAGGGGGGTTAGGAGGAAGCGGGCCTGAGACAGCTTTGATCTGTGCTTGGCTGTGCCTCCGGTTCCGGCCGCCCCATCAAGGAGTCGCTTGGGGTGCTGGGTTCGAGGTCAGCTACGTCTGGAGCGCAGCTGAGGGGGGTGGAGTTCGGAACTCCCTCTTGTGCCCACGGTTCTCTCACAGGCCTCTCGCCTAATGTCAATAGCCTCTCAACGGGCTGTACGGGAGAGTGGCCGGTGTCGCTCACCTTTGTGTGTAGGCAGCGTGTAGACGTGGGTTGACTGTCAAGTCCGTAGAGGGGGCCCTGGAGTGTCCACCCCAGTCGGGTCTGAACCGCGACTGGGCATCCTTTGGGTCCGATGTGGGCCGCCTCAATTGGGAGAATGAGGTCCGCGTGGTCGGAGCCGATGAGCAGGGTCGGTGTGGCGCCGTCGATAAGCGGTATAGGTAGTTGACGTAGGTGCACATACTTCGCCATCAGCTGTGGGATGGGGTAGGTGTACTGAGACAGGCCTATGTCGTGGCTAGTGAAGACGTTGGTAATACTATACTGCTTCTCGGGCTGGTCCACCGCTGCTATCTTGAAGGAGACATTTTTACCCTTTATGGTCTTCTGGTCTCTTCTGATGGTACGTATGGTCATTGTTCCTTTGGCACCCCGCAGGCCCAACTGGGCTGCGGCGGAAGCGAGGAGGAGGGTCTTTTCAGACCCATCGTCTAGGACGGCGTAAGTGTCCAGGACCTTGTCCTCGTAGCTCAGGAGCACTCTGACCACTTTGATGAGCACTCGGGGGGTCCCGCTATGCTGGTCTATATGGAGCACTCCTGTTGGTGGGTTGCCTTGGATCTTCTGGGGTGGTGCCGACTCGCGGTCGTCCGAGTAGCACCGTGACTCCCAGTGTCTGCTGTAGCAGTCGGGACACCAGGGGGCGGTCTGGTGGATCTTTGGTACTGGTGCCACCGCCTCGGCCTGGTACATTACCGTGACGGGCCCACTTTGTTGTCCTGGCGGACGCCTGTTGATGTCATGCAGGACCTCCAAGTGGGCGCCGCCGCACCTGCTGCACTTCTTCTTCAAGCGGCACTCCGCTGCCATATGGCTGCGCGCGCAGCGGAAGCAGCGGCGGTGGTCTTTGATCCACTGACTCACCTCGTCCGTGGTCAGCTTCTTGAACTTGTCACATTGATACAGCCGATGTTCCCCTTCACAGTACTGGCATTCAATCTTCCACTCCTCTTTCGTCGAGGGGGTGTTGTGGTTCTTGTGCTGCGGTACTGATTCGGCTTGGTGCATAACGGTCACCGACCGGCGGTTATCATTTGATCCCCGAGGTCCATCTCTTGGGCTTGGTCCACTCCACACGAACGTGTCCAGTCGTAGGCTGCTGACCTCCCTGGCGAGGAAATCAGATAAGTCTAGGAGGGATGCCTCTGGGCCGTTGGGGTAGCGGTGGTCTCTCTGCCGCCGAAAACGCTCTTGTCGGGCGGGAGGGAGCTTCTCTAATATCCTTTCTACATAAGAGTTAGCGTACAGTTCGTATATCCCCTTTTCCTTTTGGGACCCCAGCATCCCTACCAGGGACTGTACCTTGATAGAGAGGTCATCCAATGCTCTGTTGTCTCTGGCTGGGGGGAGGCGGTCGATATCTCTTATTTCCTGTATCACGTAGTCCCATATGCGTCCATAACGTTGGTCGAGGGCTACTAGAGCCGCGGTGTATGGGGTACTTGAGTTGGAATATGCCAGCGCTATATTATGCGCTCTGGGCACCTTCAGGTGCTTGAGGAGGATAGCATATTTGTACGTCTCGTCTGGGACGTCGGACATCATAGTCTCTAAGCACATCCGTAGCTCCGTGTACTGTGCTCTGTCCTCGCGTGTAAAATCCGGGAACGTCGGTGTGCCAAGGTACGATGCCATGGATGGCTGGCACATCGGTGAGCGTTGGGGGAGAGGTCTCCTGGGCGAGTCTCCCCGTACGTGTCGTCGTGGGCTGGTACTCGGTGGGTACCAAGGCCCGGGTACCCAGGTGCTGTTCCTCGGGGCTGGTGGTGCGTCAAACTCACCCTTGAGTCGAGTCGGGGGTCTGTAACGCAGGGCCTCGGGGCTGACGTCGGGGCTGTACTGGGCCTCCTGGTCCAGAGTACGTTGCTGCTGGTCGGCTTGACATTCCTCCTCTTCCTCTTCCTCTTCCTCTGCTAGGTCCTGGAGTCTTCTGTTCAGTCTCTCGGCGACGTAGGCCGGTTCTTCCCGGTTGCTGGGTCTCGTATGGACCGGCCGGGGAGGGGGTTCGGAGACGTGGACAGGATCCTCCTGTTGGCGGGGTCCCGGGTCACTTGGTCGGGTAGGGGAATGTGCCCTAGACCCTTGTCGTGATGATCTCCGGGAGCTCCGTGCGGAGAGAGGGGGTGTCGCCATGGCGATCAATTGTTCTACCATCTGCGCCTGCAGCCGGTCGCGCTCTGCCTCGCGCTGGGCATGGGCGGCGTCGCGCACTGCTTCGCGCTGGGCATTGGCGGCGTCGCGCTGTGCATTGGCGCTGGCATGGGCGGCGTGGAGCTGTGCATTGGCGGCGTCGCGCTGTGCATTGGCGGCGGCGTGCTGTGCATTGGCGGCGGCATGCTGCGCATCGGCGCGGCTTCTTTCAATGTTCTCTTCCGTCTGAAGGCGTCTGGTCTCCAGTCTTATGCGGTCGTCTTCACTCCTTTGTTGCGCCTGGAAGCGCTCTCGCTCGATTGCAGCGTGTTCGCGCTCGCTCGTCTGTTGAGCCTGGAGGCGTTCTCTTTCCATGGTAGAATGTTCGTGCTCACTTAGTTGTTGCGCTTGAAGTCGATCGCGTTCTGTGGAGGCTGCCAGGGTGGCGATGAATGCCTGCGCCAGCATCTTGTCCGCTTCGCTGGGGGAAGACACTGACGGAGGTGATCGGCTTCTGGCAGTGCTCGTTGGAGATCTGTTCTCTGGGCGCGCCTCGAGGTCCGTCTCCTGGGCGCGCTTCTCTTCTGGTAGTGGGTCGGGTTCTGTCCCTGGAGCGCTTTCTTTATCCTGGAGCTCTCCGGGGACCGTCCCGTTGACGTTGTCGGGGGGTATAGTCATGTCATGTCCCTCCTGGTCCCCCCCGTGGGCTTGGTCAGTTTCGTTAGAACCCACTGGGGTCTCTACTGGCAGGGTCGCCTGGTCGGTAGGTTTTGACATGCTTTGACTATCCGCTTTATTTATTTTATCCGCAGTTAACGTCTGTATAAAGCTAGGTAGTAGACTGGCAGCGTAGTCCTCTAGGTAAGGAGGTGGCTGCCGTCTGCGCTGCGGGCGATCTAGCTTCGGAGAACCGTTTGTGGAGTGTTCACCGCTGGCCATGTCAATATTAATATTATATTAAATATTACACTGATACTATCCGGTTCGAAGGACCAATTGTAACTGAGGGGTACAATTCCCTGACTGTATTGAATAAGTATGGTATCATTAAACCACTACTGCGTTATGTACATTACTACTGGCCATACAGTACACATGTATATGTGATGAACACCCACACAATAACACGGCTTAACAAGAAAAGTACTGTTTGTAATATTTATTAGAAGAGCACCAAGATTATCTTATATTTATTAAGAATTAGAGTTGCGCTTGTAAGGCGAAGAATGTGCATGAATAGGTCAAGAGCGTAAGTCCATGAGCATATTACGAAGGGGATAATTAATACCACCTGTAGCATAAGAATTATATAAGGTACACTCGTAGGTCAGCTGGAGATACTAGGGGGGGGGGGGGGTTCCCTCCGGTTGTAAGCCAGCAGGGGAGAGGAATGTTCGGGAGCAAAAGTCTGGATCAACGAGGAATCAATAAGCTCCAGCTACGGGAGGCGGTACATATACTCCCCTCGATCGGCAGACAAAGCAGCAGCTATAATCCAAGTATGCGGTACAGCATGGATGAAAGCCAGCCAGCCTCTTCCTAGAGACGGGCTCGAGTGATGCTCCTCACGGGTAAATCCCACACAGCAGCGGGGTAGACGGTTCTCTGCTCCAGCAACCACGGTACCAAAATCAATATAATCCAGCCGGAAAAGGCTCTGCATTCACCGGTGTAGATTCTCCTGTGCACGGTACTTCACATTAACTAGGTCGAACTTGACGTTATTTCACTAAGCTCTGACACTTTTACTATCCTATTCGCACGCGGTTCTAAGTGCTCTATTTAGACGCAAGGTTGCTCACTTCACTTGGTCGTTGACTCGTGGTGAAGGCTTTGACGTTTGAGAGTAACTAACTGCTGTATCCACCTGCAACGTATTTATACGTAAGGTGAACAATCTAGTGCCAACCTCATTTCTGTCTCGTATTACTGCGCAAACCTGGGCATGTTGAGACATGTCTTAGCGGTGACTTTGAACTAGACATTGGGGGTATGGCCGTGGCGCCTAGGGGGTCGCTGTCCAATAGGAGAACGAATATTATTGTCTGGCCTGTACCAGGTAAAGGGATATTCCGTGTATATGTACAAAGAATATACAAGGGATATCAGACGATATACAAATATTATACATGGGATCTCAAGCAATAAATATATATATTCGGTTTAATCTGACCCTTTGTAACAAGTTTGATAAAGTTGTAAGTTGTGGAGTCCAACCTCCATTCATTGATAGTTAGCTTGGTACTGTTGTTTACAGTGCATTCTTCCTGTGTTTTACCTGACGCCCGTGCTCGTGGCGTTCTTGCGTGTCATTGTGTGCAACACAGTTTTCAAGGACTCTTTGATCAACTAGTTCCACTCAATTGGAACTTCCTTGCACAGTATATCATAGCATCCATCTCATGTCCCTTTGTTTCAACAACACACGTTGGCCAAATGCTAAGCTTCTCTCACTCTGTTTGAGATGTGTGACAGTGTAAAACAATCATGTGATCGTTTAAAAAAAAGTGTCTGTTTCAGTAATAATTTATTAGCTTCAGATAGATCAATTTTAACATAGCTTCTTTTGGTTTTAAACATGGAACTGATGAAGGAAAAAGCAGGAAAGGAAAGAAGAAGAGACAGAGGGAGGTATGGATTAATGTACCTTCCGGTGAAATATACATGAAAAATGTATCAAGTAAAGCAAGTATGTTGTTTTTATCTTAAGCTTTGATAATATCGTTGTGTCATTGTGAAATATATTTTGTGGTTTGGAATAATATGAAAACTAATGTTTTATTCATTTTATGAATTTATAATGAATTAATGAATGTCTTATTAGAAGAAAAGACAGAATGCCTCAGTGCAGGCCACATCAAACCAGCTGAGTCCCGTAAGCCATATTACTAACTTCATAAAAAAAGAAATATGAATCCTCTTGCCATGCAGGGACCCACTACAGTGCGGCCCAATTTGGGTCCTGAGCCATAGTTTTAAGAAACCAAGCGAAGCAATCCAAACCAATCTATTTTCTGTCAAATATATATCCCAGTCACAACCACCCAGTATACCAACAACCTCTTAGTACAACACTCCCTCCGGATCTGGTCCCAGTTTAGAAAACACTTTGGTCTCCACGCCATGTCACAGTTGTCACCTGTTCACAAAAACGTCCTTTTCCCTCCCTCTATGGTGGATGAAACCTTCAGCAACTGGTTTAAGAAGGGCATTCTGAACATTTATGATTTGTACCAAGACAGTTCTTTTATGTCTTTCACACAACTGTCCCTAAAGTTTAACTTACCAAAAACAATTTTTTTCAGATATCTACAGATACGTGATTTTGTTAAGAGCAAATTTGACCAGTTCCCCCATGCACCCCCAAAAACTTTGATCGATCGCATCTTGGAGGTGAAGGTTGTAATCAAAGGCTCAATATCTAAACTATATAACATCATATCCCTATCCCTACCCTCCTCAGTATTGGCTATAAGACAAAACTGGGAGTCCGATCTAAATCATCAATTTACAGACAAAGAATGGGAAAACGCTCTTGCCCGAATACACTCTTCTTCAATATGTGCCCGCCATTCACTGATACAGTTCAAGCTCCTCCACCGTCTATATTGGTCAAAGACTAGACTGGCGAAGATAAATCATGGCATGGATCCCACATGCGACCGGTGTCACCAAGCCCCTGGCTCACTTATTCATATGTTCTGGCATTGTCCAGTACTGGCCCCTTTCTGGACTTCCATTTTTAAATCTTATTCAGACATATTTTTTATGAATATTGACCCATGCCCTCTTATTGCACTATTTGGCTTGACACCGGAAAACGCTGCAATATCTATCGGGCAATCCAATGCCATGGCCTTTGCCTCACTCATTGCCAGACGCCTCATCCTATTCAACTGGAAGGCAGCCACTCCCCCTTCACACTTACACTGGATGAGGGATGTCATGTCTCTTATACATATAGAGAAAATCAGATTTACTACACAAGGCCACACGGATATCTTCCACAAAACATGGCAGCCCTTCCTATCTCATTTCAAAACCCATATGACTCCATCCAAACCTGGGACCCCATGACCCCCCTCTACCCCCTATCTATCTTCATGACACTGCTAGCCCACGTATGGCTGGGGAGATGGCATTGTGGTGGTCTGCTAAGGGTGTTAAATTGACTTTCCATTTTATTTGTTCTACCATCTGGAAATTACGCTACTAAAATGGAGAGTAACACTTATATTATATATTATTATTACGGTATGTATATATAAAAATATCTTTGTTTTATCTTTGTTTTATTTTAATTTTACTTAATTTTTCTTTTGCGTAGCGTTGTCTGCCACATCTGTACTTTTGCATAATTATTTAAATGTCTATTTTTTATTTTTATTTTATCTCTTTTTTTTATCTCTTTTTTTTTTTTTTTTTTTTTTATGTATGTTTGTCGTCGCCCTCACTGGGTGGGATGGGTGGGATTAGGGGATAGGAATGGGGAAGGAAATGGAAGTTGTATAATTTTGATAACTGAAATGTATAAATATGTACTAATTCTTCCAATAAAAAAAGATAAACCTAAAAAAAATATATATCCCAGGGTTTCATCCAGACAGGTTATAGAGCATTGACCATCACCAGTCCAATGCCAGCTGGATATGTCAGGCTACATTTAGACAAACTCCATTTAGAGGCTGCCAAAACCTACAGTATTTCAGCACCGGACAGCTAAACCTATTTCAGCACCACAGTATTGTTTAACTTTAATTTATGTTTTAAATGCTGCTGTCTTGGCCAAATAGATGGTTATATACAGTAGACCTGGTTAACTTAACTGGCGCCCCCAAAAGTAGATTTATTTTTACTTGAACTTGAGGACTGCATACCTTTTTTGCAAACCAAAATACTATACTTTATACTTATAGCACATGCATGAGCTTGGTCTCTTTTGAAAGATAACATTCTGAAGTTTCTGATACAATAAAGGTAATTCACTTTTAGTGCTAATGAAAACTTGTTACTCACGTTTTTCTGTAGTAGTTGCAATATCCAAAAGTATATTTCCAAAAAAATTGGTATGACTGAAAAAACACCCTAGGGTCCATAGCCTGAAGTCTTGTGTAGTAAAAATTTCATAAAAATGTGTTCAGAAATGAGTGATATAGAGCGATTTAAAAATAAATTGAGAAAGAAAAAAGGTCTGCAGGTTTCCATTTTCTCATAGACTCCAATGCATTCGGCACATTTTCTCACAAAGAAATTGGTCCCATGAGCAACGCATCACTGCTCATTGGTTACAACCCTGTCCAATAATTTTCGAGATCGCCAAATGATTGACGGAGGTAGAGCCTCTGGAGTCGGGAGTGGTATTTGAAAGAATTTAAAGTCTGCTAAAGACCTTGGTGCACGCCTCACATATCGGCATGTAACTCGAGAAACGCTGAACGGATTTTGTCGCCTGAAACAGCAATCGACAGACAAGAGCTTTACTTCAATCTATATATTGTATTAAAAAATATGCACACCCGAGTCGCTAGAGATCGCTGTGGCGATCCGCGGGCAAATCGTCCTTAAAACGTCCCGGGGCCAGGTCGGTGCCAGTTAAGAAGTTAAATCAAATACATAAATTAACTTGCCACTCTAAAAGCGGCCCTCAGAAATGTAGGGGCACAGAGGCTGCAACAGGCCCGGTTTTATATAGTTCTATGAACAGGCCACAGGAGTCAAAGCTCTGAGGGAAGAAAAGGTGTCCAACATGCAGGCTTCCAGTGAGGTCATAGAGAGACTCACACAGGCTCTGCTGGCTGTGGAAGCTGAGAGAAGAAGAGGCTGGCCTTGGAGAACAGCATGTTGAGAGAGGCAGAGGCTACACTGGCCACCATGGAGCTCCCAGACTGAGAACAACACCTCCAGCTGCAGGTACTTCTTTTTTTTTTAAACTTTGACCAGTCACCTGGTTCTTTTAGCGTTTATCGCTTGTTCTTCGCATTCATACTTGGTCAAGTTCGACCGACAGAAGCAGGCTGAAAGGGTTCAGATGGGGGGGAAAGACACTCTGGGAAAGGCACGGCTGCCGTCCGGGATTCGAACGCGCTCAGCCCCAGATCCGCGCGAGCGCGGTTGTCCACGGCGCTGAAATAGCACTCGCGGTACGTGGTGAGCTACTGGAGCTCCCCTGCTGCAGGTACTTCTACCTCCACTGTACATTTGGTTTGGAGTTATGATGAATTTGAGTCATTGATTGAGTCCCAATGATTTTCTTGGTTCCATTCAGATGCTAGGAAATGTCAGTTTTGCCATGGTACTAGCCATTATATAAATAATTCCATGGTAAAAGTCACATTTGCCATGGTACCACTTTTGCACTTAATAATACCGTCCAATTGAATTTCCATCATGGTAGTGACCAAAGAAATTATGGAAATATGAATATCATGATTTGGAAATACCATGATTTACAATTACCTATTTTTGTGGGGGGTGGGGGGCATGCCCGTTCGGTTCTCGAGATACACAGTCACGCACTATAGTGCCACCATCTGGCCAAATAGCACCAGATTTGACACTACAGTCCACTGGCTCCTCAACAATACACCCACCGAGCCTAAAGTCGATCAGATGAACGGTTCTCAAGATATGCAAAGGACAGACACACTCTCACGCATGCAGACAGAGATTCCTTCCTTTATAGTGACAGTAGTAGGTGACCTTTATACTGTAGAACACTTTCCAATGCCTGGCTAACATCGCATGACCACACTACAAAAGCCTTCTGTACATCATTTCTAAATACTTAAAACAATTTAAAGTTACGACATCATACTGGCGTCTTGTGTCTGTTTTCCTTTGTTGCAATCAATTGTTTTTTATTTCTATTCCAAATAATTGTATAAATATGGCGTAACTTGAAACCCTTCAGCTAACCACATATCCCTGTGACGATTCTCTCCCCCAAATAAGAAGAATGTATGTAACATGAGTAAGAAGTAATCAAGAGAAAACACAGTCAACCTCACGATGGACCAGGTCTTTCCCATTAAGTAGCCTATACCATACTGCAGTAGAGAATGTGACAACTGACGCCAACAGTTGGGTCTGTAAAGGCTTCTGCTGTAGAATGAGTCAGAGGAAGTGTGTCTCTTGGACCAGGGTAAAATAGCCATCTTGACATGCCAGAGTGGTTACTATGAGTTATTATGCATTGTGACAGAGTGGTGAAGTCCCGGCCACCCCACGTCTGCTACAGTTACGTCGACATTCAGAAGAATACACTCTCTGTGTGATGCATTTGTGTGCGTGCAGTGAGACGTTTCCTGCTACACTAGGTCTCACACTGAGTTCATAATTTGGAATGAGAGGATGGGACGGGTTTAGTTTGTTTGTTAACTATCATTTATATTCATTCAACAATGCATTTTCTGTATTTTGATAATGCAACTATTTTAATTAATTACATTTTCTACATAAAAAAAATAAGTAATTTTTGTATGTGTTTTTTATGTCTTTGCACCAGTGCATTGCCCATTTGGAGCGTGCTATTTGCAACGTAGTCGGGGGTGTGCCCATCCAGAACGCATGGCAATTCGGAGAAGGGCCGATTGCTTGACCTCCGGAAGTGCTGCTTGCAGCATTCTTGAGAACCGCAGTATGGCTGCTTGCAGCGCTCTCAGGAACCGCTCATCGGATGAACTTCACACTCGACACTGCACTCTCTTGCATCCTCAGTAATACATGTGCCAAGTCAATCAGATGAAGTCAATCAGATGAATGGTTCTTGAGATATGTGAAGGACAGTGAGGACAGACATATAGACAGAGATTCCTTCCTTTATAGTTATAGACGGATCTAACCTAGGATCTAACCTGTCAAGCTTACATTTAATTCTGTTCTATTGTATTCTATTATATTCTATTCTGGTAGTACCTGGGGAATGCTTTTGGCCGGTGGCTGCTAGCAAATTGCCTGTCATGCAGGATTTATCTAAGTATGACAAAGTACAGCAGGGAGGTAAATTGTGGTTTTCACTCAAATTGTTCTTGAGATTAGGGGGATCTCCATTACTGTGTGTTGTGCTTCGTGGATACTGTTCCTTTTCCCCACACTGGACTCATTCCCTGGCTGTTGCTCATCAAGTGAAAGCCTTCTTTGGAATATTCCAGAGAGTATACATAGTAAGTCTTTCAAGGCCTAAAACTATTATTCTTTATCTATTCACTGTAAATTGTACTTCCATGGTGATGATACTTAAAGAATGCGAAAACATTTATTATTTATGATCCCAGGCATATCATCCAGTAACATATTTTGTTTTCCAATGATTTCATTCATCTTAATTTCTTCCAAAAGAAGACCATCAAAAGTGCTAGAGCCAGGGTTGATATTTTTAAGTTACCAAGTGTGTGTGTGTGTGTGTGTATAAACAAAACTAGTTTAATTTAAAACCTCTTAACAGGCACCCAGAAAAGTGGTATTTTTTTACTTGAACTTGAGGACTGCATACTTTTTTTGCAATACATATTTTTATCACTGCCTGGTATGGGAACAGCACGGCACAGGACAAGAAGGCCCTACAGAGAATGGTGCGCTCAGCCGAGCGTACCACAGGTATTGCACTACCACCCCTGCAGGTCCTATACAACAAGAGGTGCAAATCCAGAGCCTGCAGAATAATGAAAGACCCTCACCACCCCAACAACAGCCTGTTCAAGCTGCTGCGGTCAGGCAAACGCCTGCGAACACTAGCAACTAGGACAGAGAGACTTCGGCTCAGCTTCTTCCCCCAGGCCATCAGAGCCTTGAACACTGAACTCTCCACACACAAGCACACATGAGCACACACACAACACACACACTGTACACGCTCACACACTAGCAGCCACTTTAACATGAGCACACACACACTCATGCTGCACACACTCACACTTATGGTCACTTTACAAAAGGAAAGGTCACTTTAAGAATAGTATAGTATAACTTGAGATTGTATAATATAGCATTGTATAGCATGTACATAAAGACCCAGTGCCTCATCCGTAGCTAACAGTGTATTGCACTACAACAGGACCTAGCATGTCCTACCATGCTCTGTAAATAACTCATGTACATATACCGATATGCCCTACTATGTCTACTTGTTTTATTGCACAATGTCGTTCTATTGGATTCTTATTATATATTACGCACAATTGGCTCCCCACCCTCCAGAACATTTACAACAAGCGTTGCAAGGGCAAGGCTAAGAGAATCATTAAAGACTCCAGTCACCCGAACAACTGCCTCTTTGAACTGCTGCGGTCAGGCAAGCGATACTGGAGTCTCAAGGCGAGCACAGAAAGACTCAGAAGAAGCTTCTATCCCCAGGCCATCAGGCTGCTAAACGAACAATGAATGAACACTACACAACAACAACCACCAAACGCACATAGCACACACATCCACACGCACACACTCACTTTAAACAAACACACTGTAGCACCCACTCCACACACTTTATAGCACACACCCACTTTAAACAAACACACTGTAGCACCCACTCCCCACACTTTATATTTATTGATGAAGGATTGCACTACAACTCGTACACCTTACTGTAAATTGTACCTAAAATTGTACCTCATCCCATTTCTGCTTTGCACTAGATAGTACTGTACATTAGTACACTGCATAGTATTGTATATTATATGGTAACTCAGAACATTGTACATATGTCTATACCGAACACTGTGACCTCATTTTTCTTCTTCTAAATTACATGCTATATTATGTTATTTGATACTATCTTGTCTAGCACAGTCTCTGGAGCGTAACAGTAAGAAGCATTTTGTATGAAAGTATTCTGTACTTCTGTATGACAACTATTAAAGAACTTGAACTTGAACTTGAACTTACTATTGTATTATGCACAATCGCTGCGGGCAAGACCCCCCGCATTGCATTGTATACTTGTATGCCGTGACAAATAAAACTCTTGACTTGACTTCTTGACTTATACTTTATCCTTATAGCACATGCATAAGCCTGGTCTCTTTTGAAAGATAACATTCTGAAGTTACTAATGCAAAAAAGTTAAATCACTTTTAGTGCTAATGAAATAGAGTAACAGAGGTCTGAACTTGAGTTGAACTTGAACTTGTGTACTCACATTTTGTAGAGGTCCAAATTCGATACACACCTGTTCAGAAATGGCTCTTTGAGAGAGATCCGGGTAAACCGCGTGCCAAAAAAAATCTCTCCAGAATTCCATTTCCTCGTCCACGGCCATTCATTCTCAAGTGTGATTGACTTCTGGTTTTCGCTCGTCAACTTTCACCTAGATCCCTTATTCGCCACCCCCCACGTCATCATTGGAAAGCTACACTCATTGGCTACAATGCTGACCAATCATTTTTGCCATCAGCGGATGATTGGCAGTTCTGGAGCGCGGGAGTCCGGGGTGGTCATTTGACGCTCGCCTGACATATCGTCATGTAACTCGGGAACCGAGGCACGGATTTGGTCGAGTGAGGTGGCATTCAAACGGCAACAAATATATCTTTAATTCTGTGATTTATATGTTTGGCGGGAAAAAATCAGCCCCAAGCCACTAGATGCGCGCAAACTGCCGTGACTTTGTGAGTTCCGCCCAATACGGGCCGTTGCATGTTAAGTGTAACTGAGGGGTACAATTCCCTGACTGTATTGATAAGTATGGTATCATTAAACCACTACCGCTTTATGTACTTTAACTACTGGCCACACAGTACATGATATAGATATGATGAACACTTTCCCACCATGAAACCAAGTCCACACAAATGTATAAATCGAATATTTAATATATAGCAAAGGGTATATACAACGTTCACTTAATGACATTTATGATTTGAATGCACTTGTAAGGCAAATGAGTATTCGTAGGCAAATCAACATTGAATGTCCAATCTCTGGTTACGCAGGAAGCAAGTATACAACCTGGTTCTTTAGGGAACTATAGCGATGGTACTTAAATGATTATAGCTGGATATACTAAAGGGGGTCCCGCTGGTTGTAAGTCAGTAGGGGGGGGGGGGGTTAGGAGAGCCGCTGGCGATATCCCATCTGGCCAACGATTTCTTGGGAGAATTCAGAGTGGTGAACACGGTGCCCACAGAACCTTGGTCCACAGATGAATACAGTTGGGCCCTCTTGTAGACGGTAGCTGCCGGTCCACAACGAAGAGACGTGAGGCGACCTCACTCGGGGTAGAGCGCCGTCTCACCTAGACTCCTCTCGGGGGGTAGTTCCAACACTCACCAGTGTTGGCTGTTATCCATGGCATAAATCAAAGCACCCAAAGCAAGTAGATAATCCAAGCCGTGTAGGGCTCGCCGTCGTCCGGGTAAGGTAATCCAATGTGCAGGTCCACTCGTCCTAGCCCAGAACTCCTCGGATGAAAGCACCACACGTGGTCTGCCCAGCCTGGTTAAGACTCTAGATAACGCGAGGAAACGATGGGGGTACTGCTCACTTTATAACTCTAACCGAACGATGCACCATACATAATAGACTATTATTAACTTAATAGAAATACGTCCCACTCGACGGTATAGTGCCAAACTATGACAATTCAACTATTAATCCACACAATGTCTCAATGCCATTCTGAGGCCAAGTTGACCATACTGCACCACACGTGTATCGTGGGTGAGGCTTAACGTCTTGCCACTAGGTTGGAGGGTAAAGAACTAAGGGCTAAGGGACTAAAAGAAAGTTCTACTTTACTTGCGCCATATATATATGCGCTGTGAACAAATAGTACCATTCGTATTTCGCCAGACGTATTCCTACACGGAACCGGGCTAGTAACGACATGTTCGTCGGCACGATTGAACTTGAACCAAGGGGCTTGGCTGCTGGCGCCAGGTTCTTGTCCAATGAGAGAATGAAACTATTATGGGCTGTTAGTAGACTAAAGGGATATTCAGTGTATATGTACAAGGAATATACAAGGGATATCAAACGATATACAAATACTATTAAATATATATCCATAAATAAATATATATATTCGGTTTAATCTGATCCTTCACAACAGCCGCCCCCTAATTAGTCCCACCTAATTAGCTAAGCAGAGACAGATTAACCGCACTGTCTACCACTCAAGGTCCGCTGTAAGGGTCAGTCAACTCACAAAGTCGTGGGGTCATGGTCGTCATCGATAGTGTCTGGGAGTCTGGGCAGTTCTATTAGCCTCGCCACGGGTCGTGTGTAAGTTCGCCCTTGGACGAGCACCTCAGCTGCTCGGACCTTGCCATCGGCACCGGTGATCACTTTGCTTACGCGGCCAGCCGGCCACATAGCTCTGGGTAGTGACTGGTCGATAATCATGACGACTGTTCCTTCTGTCAAATTGTCTCTCTCTTTTACCCACTTCTGGCAGGTCTGTAGAGACGGTAGGTAGTGGAGTAGAAAGCTGTTCCAAAACTTGTCAGCTAGTACTTGACTGTGCCTCCACATTCTTCGGCCGTTCGCTTCTTCAGGCCTGTACATTGTCTGGGGTAGCGCGGGGTCCAGCCGCCCCATCAAGAGTGTGTTGGGGGTGACTGGGTCGACATCTGCTATATCACTGGAGACGTAGCCGAGGGGCTTGGAGTTCAATACTCCCTCGATCTCCGTGAGGACTGTCATTAGGACTTCTTCCGCTACAGTCTGGGCCCCAAGCACGGCGTACAGGGCTGTCTTTATAGAACGTACTTCTCGTTCCCAGGTTCCACCGAAGTGGGGTGCGTTCGGGGGATTAAACTGGAAGTCAATCTGGGATGGAGCGAGGTGGGTCTTAAGTTCTGGGCCCATAGCTTGGAAGCTCTCTCTCAGCTCTCTTTCTCCGCCTTTGAAGTTTGTCCCGTGATCAGACAACAATGTAGACGGTTTTCCTTTCCGTGATGTGAATCTTCGGAAGGCCATAAGGAATGAGTCTGTGCTCATGGTTGGAAGGAGTTCGATATGTATCGCTCTGGTGGTCATGCATTTGAATACAATACCCCACCGCTTCTCGGTTCCTCTTCCTTTCTTTATATACAACGGGCCAAAACAGTCCATGCCTGTGGAGTGGAATGGCTTGTCGCCGAGTCGGAGGCGACAGGGAGGTAGGTCAGCCATCCGGGGTATGCTGGGCTGCGCGCGCCACTTTCGGCAGTCTAGACAGGTTCGCTGGAAGCGTCGCACCGCTTCTCTTCCTTGAAGTATCCAATAGCGACGTCTGATCTCCGCGAAGACTCTCTCGGCTCCTGCGTGGTGCACATCCTCGTCGTATTTCTTTATGATCAGCTCTGTGACCTTGTGTCGGCTGTTCAAGACTATCGGGTACTTAACGTCATCCGGTAGGTCGGGGGCTCTCCGCAGACGACCACCCACTCTGATGAGATTATGGGCGTCGCTCTCGGGTGCCAGGTGGAGCAATCTGCTGTCTGATGGGACGGGCTTTCCTCCCTGTAGACAGTCTAGCTCGTCGGGGAACGAGTCTCTCTGGGCTCGTTGTAGTAGAAGAAGTTCTGCTTCTTCGTAGTCAGCTGCTGAAATGTCGGCAGTGGGCTGAATCTCTGGGTGGTGCCGCAGAAATGTCTTTAGTTGCGCACTCTGTAGGGTGAGGCAATCATCTATGTTGGGGTCTGTGGAGGCGACTGTGCTCAGTCCACAGAACATAGGTTTCTTGTTCTCAGCCTCCTCTTTACTCGCTTCCCGTGGGGTGGGCGTAGGCCACTCTTCTTCCGGGAGCTTGAGGAACTCTGGTCCGTCACTGTAGATGTTGCGACGGGTGAGGTCATGTAGGGACATTCCCCGGGTGATGACGTCAGCTGGGTTGTGTTTGGTGCCCACATACCGCCAGCTCGCTGCTTCTGTTAACTCTTGAATCTCGGTGACTCTGACTCCCACGAAGACCTTGTATCTGCATGAATCAGACTTGATCCATGTGAGTACTGTCGTGGAATCTGACCACAAGATTGTTCTGTGCACCGGAATGGTGAGTTCACGTTGGATTAACGTGGCTAGATGCGCTCCTGCTAGGGCTGCGCAGAGCTCTAGACGCGGGATAGATTGTTGCTTTCGTGGGGCTATTCTTGAGCGAGCCAGGATGAAGGCGGTGTGTATCTCTCCTCCCTTCTCTTGGGCACGCAAGTAGGCCACTGATCCATAGGCTACTTCGGAGGCGTCGCTGAAGATGTGTAGATCCATCTTGCATGTCTCTGGCTTCACTGTGGGTGGGAAGTAGCTGCGGCGTATATTGACGCCTGGGAGTGAGCGGAGCTCCGTCTCCCACTCTCTCCATGTGGAGGCAAGGGGTGCGGGTATTGGGTCGTCCCAGCCCTGGTCCTTGTCCCATAGTGCTCGTACAATCATCTTTGCCCTGGTGGTGTAAGGTAGAATACATCCCAACGGGTCATATTGTCTGGCGAGTGTTCTGTACACACTCCGTCTGGTGGTCGGTATCGCCGTCGACCTTCCCTGCTCCGTGGTCAGGGGTTTGTGTCTATAGTGGAGCGAGTCTGTTTTGAAGCGCCAGACTAGTCCTAGTGTCATTTCTTGGGCTTCTCCTGGGATGGTCGCCATCCAGGTCTCGCTGCTGGCAGCCTTGTCCGCGGGGGAGAGGCTGCGCAATACTGGGGGGTCGCTGCTGGCCTGCTGCCGGAGATCAAAGCCGTCTTTGATCAGAGAGGCGCGGAGCAGCGCACGGCGTCGCCAGTCAATCTTCTTTACGTGTCCCGCTGTGATTAGCTTCTCAATCTCAGCGCGGTACACACTCTCTTGAGCGGGGTCTTTGGCTAGGCGCCGCTCTGTGTTCAATAGATACCGCTCCGTAGCTTCTTTCGTGGCGTGAAAGGTGGGCATTCCCTCTCGCCTCAGGAGTGGAGTTGCGTATCTCATCACTCCGCCGACTGTGACTCTCTTTGTCCCTTGCTCGAGGAGGTTTATGGCGTAAATGTCTTCTTTAGAACGAATGTCTTTCTTTTCGTTCTTAAAGGGCATTGTCTCTAGTGTCCATAGCCTCTCGACATGCTGCAGGAGAGTGGTGTCTTCTTCTGTCACTCTGGAGTGGAGGCAGCTAGTGGCTGCTGTTCGGTTGAGAGATTTAGCGAGGGGGCCTTGTAGTGTCCATCCTAGGCGGGTCTCGACTGCTGCAGGACAGCCTCTGGGTCCTGTATGGACCCGGTCTATCGGGACTATGAGGTCTGCATGGTCGGAGCCTATCAGCAGGGTCGGGGTGGCGCCGTCTATGAGCGGGATAGGTAGTTGACGCAGGTGCACATATTTATCCATCAGTTTGGCGATGGGGTAGGTGTACTGTGATAGTCCTATTTCTTGGCTGGTGAAAGCATTTATAATCCTATACCGTCGCTCTGGCTGCCCGCTTGCTGCGATAGTGAAGGAGACATTCTCGCCTTTTATCGTCTTTAAATCTCTTCTTATTGTCCGAATCGTCATTTGGTTCTCGCTCCCCCGCAGTCCCAGCTGGGCCGCAGCGGACGCGAGCAGAAGGGTCTTCTCTGACCCGTCATCAAGGACGGCGTAAGTGTCCATGACTTTATCTTGGTAGCTCAATGTTACACGGACTACCTTTAAGAGCACTTGGGCGCCGCTGCTGCTGGCGGGGTCAATGTACATGACACTTGCCTTGGTGCTGCTCGATGGTGCAGGTGCAGGCTTTCTTCTGTTACTGTCGTGTAGGACATCTAGGTGGGCTCCGTCACACCGACTGCACCTCTTCTTTAGGCGGCACTCGGCTGCCATGTGACTGCGCGCACATCGGTAACAGCGCCTGTTGGACTTTATCCATTGACTCACTTCTTCTGCATTCATCTTTGTGAACAGGTCACATTGTGACAGCCAGTGTTCCTTCTCGCAGTACGGGCACACCATCTTCCACTTCTCCTTTCTCGAGGGGGTACTGTGGTTCTTACTGCTCGGTACTGATTCTGATTGGTGCATGACAGTCACCGATCTTCTTCCATCGTTTATTCTCCTGGGTCCCTCTCTGGAGCTTGGTGTGCTCCGCACGAACGTATCCAGTCGTAGGCTGCTGACTTCTCTCGCCAGGAAGTCGGCTAGATCGAGGAGGGATGGTTCGGGACCGTTAGGATCACGGTGGTCTCTCTGCCGCCTAAAGCGCTCTTGTCTGGCGGGTGGCAGCTTCTCTAAAATCCTCTCGACGTTAGAGTTGGCGTATAGCTCGTGCATACCCTTTTCTCGTTGCGCTCCCAGCATCCCTACCAGGGACTGCACTTTTATAGACAGGTCGTCTAATGAGCGATTGTCTGTTGCTGGGGGTAGGCGATCAATATGCCTTATCTCTTGGATTACGTAATCCCATATACGTCCATATCTCTGGTCCAGCGCTGCTAGAGCCGCGGTGTATGGGGTCGTAGAGGTGGCATAGGCTAGCGCTATATTGTGCGCTCGGGGTACTTTCAGGTGCTTCAGTAATATTGCATACTTGTGACGTTCATCAACGACATCCACCATCATTGTCTCTAAGCACATTCGGAGCTCCGTGTACTGTGCCCGATTCTCATGGGTGAAGTCTGGAAACGTCGGTGTACCAATGTATGACGCCGTGGATGGCTGATACATCGGCGAGCGTTGGGGGAGAGGCCTCCTAGGCGAGTCTCCTCTTGCGCCTCTCTGTGGGCTGGTACCGGCAGGGTACCATGGCCCGCTGGTCCAGGTGCTATTCCTCGGGGCTGGTCGTGCGTCGTGCTCACCCGTGAATAGAGTCGGGGGTCTGTAGCGCAGCGCCGCGGGGGTATAGCCTGGGCTGTACTGGACCTCCTGGTCCGGTGGAGTACTGTGCTGTCGTCGGGCTTGGTTCTCCTCCTCTCCCTCTTCTTCTTCTATCAGGTCCTCTAGATCCTGTAGTCGTTTATTTAGCTTCTCCGCAGTGTATGCTGCTCCTTCCTTGTAGCTGGGTCTCGCTTGGACCGGTCAGGGAAGGGGGTCTGCGGGGGGTATAGGCTTGGTCTGTTGGTCAAGTTCAGGGTCGCTTGCTCGGTTAGGAGACGCTGCCCTTGACTGTTGTCTCGACGAGTTCCTTGAACCCCTGGCGGAGGGAGAGGGTGTTGCCTTGAGGATCAGCTGCTCCATTAGTTGCGCTTGTAGCTTGTCGCGCTCGGCTTGTAGTCTGTCGCGCTCGGTTTCGCGCTGGATGAGAGCGAGGTCGCGCTCTGCTTCTCTTTGGGCACCGGCAGCGGCACGCTGGGTGTCTGCTCGGTCTCTTGCCATATTCTCTTCCGTCTGAAGGCGTCTCATCTCCAGGCGTATGCGCTCTTCTTCGCTCCGTTGCTGTGTCTGGAGTCGATCGCGTTCACCCTGAAGTCGATCGCGTTCACCCTGGAGTCGATCGTGTTCGGTAGAGGCTGTCAGGCTGACGAGGAACGCCTGTGATAGCATCCTCTCCGCTTCGCTGGGGGAAGACGGTTGTAGAGGTGAGCCGCTCCTGGCTGTACTCGTTGGGGAGTCCTGGAGCTCTATTTCCTCGGCGCTCTCCTCATCTTGTTCCGTGCAGAGTTCTCTCTCTGTAGGGTTGTCTTCCTCTCGGGGCTGGTCGGGGACTACTTCTTCGGTATTGGCGGGGGGTAAAGGCATGTCAGCTCCCTCCTGGTCCCCACCGTGAGCTTGGTCAGTTACATTAGAACCCACTAGGGCCTCTGTGGTCGGGGTAACCCGGTCGTTAAGGTCAGACATAATTTTACTTTCTACTTTTACCGCGTTTACCGTCTGTAGAAGGCTAGGTAGTTGACTGACAGCGTAATCCTCTAAGTACGGGGGTGGCTGTCGTCTGCGCCGCGGGCGTTCTACGTTAGGAGGACCGTTTCGTGGAGTGTTCATCATAGGCCATTTCAATATTAATAACACTATATTAATATTACACTAGTTACCCTCCGGCTCGAAGGACCAATTGTAACTGAGGGGTACAATTCCCTGACTGTATTGATAAGTATGGTATCATTAAACCACTACCGCTTTATGTACTTTAACTACTGGCCACACAGTACATGATATAGATATGATGAACACTTTCCCACCATGAAACCAAGTCCACACAAATGTATAAATCGAATATTTAATATATAGCAAAGGGTATATACAACGTTCACTTAATGACATTTATGATTTGAATGCACTTGTAAGGCAAATGAGTATTCGTAGGCAAATCAACATTGAATGTCCAATCTCTGGTTACGCAGGAAGCAAGTATACAACCTGGTTCTTTAGGGAACTATAGCGATGGTACTTAAATGATTATAGCTGGATATACTAAAGGGGGTCCCGCTGGTTGTAAGTCAGTAGGGGGGGGGGGGGGGTTAGGAGAGCCGCTGGCGATATCCCATCTGGCCAACGATTTCTTGGGAGAATTCAGAGTGCTGAACACGGTGCCCACAGAACCTTGGTCCACAGATGAATACAGTTGGGCCCTCTTGTAGACGGTAGCTGCCGGTCCACAACGAAGAGACGTGAGGCGACCTCACTCGGGGTAGAGCGCCGTCTCACCTAGACTCCTCTCGGGGGGTAGTTCCAACACTCACCAGTGTTGGCTGTTATCCATGGCATAAATCAAAGCACCCAAAGCAAGTAGATAATCCAAGCCGTGTAGGGCTCGCCGTCGTCCGGGTAAGGTAATCCAATGTGCAGGTCCACTCGTCCTAGCCCAGAACTCCTCGGATGAAAGCACCACACGTGGTCTGCCCAGCCTGGTTAAGACTCTAGATAACGCGAGGAAACGATGGGGGTACTGCTCACTTTATAACTCTAACCGAACGATGCACCATACATAATAGACTATTATTAACTTAATAGAAATACGTCCCACTCGACGGTATAGTGCCAAACTATGACAATTCAACTATTAATCCACACGATGTCTCAATGCCATTCTGAGGCCAAGTTGACCATACTGCACCACACGTGTATCGTGGGTGAGGCTTAACGTCTTGCCACTAGGTTGGAGGGTAAAGAACTAAGGGCTAAGGGACTAAAAGAAAGTTCTACTTTACTTGCGCCATATATATATGCGCTGTGAACAAATAGTACCATTCGTATTTCGCCAGACATATTCCTACGCGGAACCGGGCTAGTAACGACATGTTCGTCGGCACGATTGAACTTGAACCAAGGGGCTTGGCTGCTGGCGCCAGGTTCTTGTCCAATGAGAGAATGAAACTATTATGGGCTGTTAGTAGACTAAAGGGATATTCAGTGTATATGTACAAGGAATATACAAGGGATATCAAACGATATACAAATACTATTAAATATATATCCATAAATAAATATATATATTCGGTTTAATCTGATCCTTCACAACATTAAGAGACATACCAGTAGGGAAGTTTGAGGGTAACCTGATGCACCAGATGGTTTGTTACACAGAACCATCTGAGAAGTAGTCCTTGAAAACTGAAGAGGAAGCATAGCTATGTAGTTAGCTATGCTGTTAGCTATGCAGTTAGCATAGCATGTCATAAAGAATATGAATACCAAAAATATATCTGATTCAAAATTGCTCTGACCCACTGTGGTTTGGCCACAAATGCTTAACTTGAAGCCTGACAAGATGCATTCTCGTGTGATCTCGTGACTCCAGCTGCCTCGAAAGGTAAGTTTGAGAGAAACACTCAAAGTGAATAAAAAAATAAATGTAATTTACAATACAAACTTTCGCCCAGATTTCAGTCCAAACAGGATGTCCCAACAACACCCACACAACAGAGGTTACATTGATATTCTGTATCCCATGGTGGCTGACACAATACTCACAGCACAACCATGATGTTTTTGTGTCATAGATCATTCTTGGCAGTTGGCTAGATCCTGGAATTGATTCATACACAAGTGTGTTATGGGTGTGTGTGGAAAAGCAATATAATGTGTGTTAATGAACACACAACAACAACAACACACAACAACAACAACAACAACAACAACAACAACAACAACAACAACAACAACAACAAAAACAACAAAAACACGATTTACCTCAAGCCCGTCCTCTTTTCTTGATCATCCAATCATCAAAGTTTGTCAGAGGGACGCAACAGCTGTGAACCTATTTTAACACACCTGGGCCCTATTCCCCATACGTGGCTAACTGAGTTAGCCAGATAATCTTCAGGATAACTTGACATAAGTCAGGCTTTTCGGTTCCCCGAAGCACGTTTGTCTAAATCACTATGGCAACAGATCGAAAAGTTTGAACCTGCTCCAGTGCAGGGTTTAGTTCAGTTAGCTGGATAAACTGGCCACGCCCTTGCAAAAAAATGCCAGCTCCCTTCCTCACAGATCCCATTATACCATTCTGAATTATGTTTTTGTGCTTCGTTTTTCTAGAGGGGGCTTTGGAAATGTAAAATAATAGACCTAAAATGCTGATAATAAATCATATTCAGCCTATGGATTTACTTTGTCCTAAATAATGCACGTCATAGCTATACGGCGCTCACGAGTCGCGACACACACTATGTGGTTATTTTAATAATGGAGCATTGCAAATGTGAATCCCGCAGGGATATTTTTAATAAATGCCGTTTGCCTCTGATTCATTTCATATTCTCCGCTGTGGATATATTTGCTTAACGGATTGGGTTTCATTCAAGCAGAAATTGAAGCGTCTTTATGCGTGAATTGTGGATGTGAATTACGAGGAATCTGAATCTGGATTGTTGAATTGTATCACTGTCAATCACATGTTATTGTGATATTGTAACTGGGATTAAAATGTCTGAGGAGATGCACTGTTTGACGGATTTGATGACGTGGACGTGACTTGAGAAAAGTGAATGATCAATTGCAAGCCTTTGACGTTTTGATGAATGAATTTGAGAAAATGCATTTATCTGTTCAAGCACTGTTATCTGATGATAAACAAGAGGGTGATGAACATGACTGGTATAAACCAAAAGTTAATCAATTCAATGCATGTATGGATGATGTCCGAAACAGATTAAAACCTGATTAATAGTGAAACTGTTAATAGCCTCCAAGCCTCTCTGATACCGTTATTTCGGGGGTTGCACCTTGAAAACTTTGGGAACCATGTATTTATATAGTACATGATACCTAAGCGCATACAGTACAGATATCCTCATAAGTGTCTATTAACCTCTTCCGCCCGTGCGGTCCGTCGGCGGACCGCAAATGACATCTGGTCATAAATCAATAATTTCCAGACTGTCTTTAATTTCAAACGTATTCAAGTATAAACATCATAACCATGTCACAACAGCATTTAGAATGTATATTATCATCAATATGTTAGTTTAGGAATAGGTTAAAGTGTTATATAGATAGATTTTCCTCTTCGAAATGTCTGTATATTCCGTGAGAGGCGACCATTTTGTACAACCTTGAATCATGGGAATTGTAGTTTTTTTGCTTCCATTTTGTAGCGGACATCCAGAGGTCTGGATCTGCGATGGAATTTTTCAAAACTACACTTCCTGTAAGATTTTTTTTTTTTTATCAAATCTTTTTTATTTTCTTTTTTTCAACAACATGAATCAAGACAACACAATACAGCAAACAAGACATCAAGGGACACAATAGCAATAAATAATAATAACAATAACAATAACGACAATGACAAGACCTTCAATCATATTAGACCACCTGAGCACCCATCATCTCCAGCACCGAGCTGTAAAGGAATGTGAATCACTACCCACTTTCAAAACCACTCTCAAAGAACACCTACGGGAGACTGCAATTAGAAACTGGCCCCTGCAAATGTCCTAACCCAACCCCCTCCAATGTACAGTAAATTACCAAGTATGGCTTTGTCAATATTCCAATGTACAGTTTTGCTTGTACAGTGTACAGTGTCCCCCACCCACCCCATACCCAACCCCCCCCCCCACCAGCACCCCACCCACCCAACCACCTCCAATGTACAGTCCCCCCCCCCCACCCACCCAATCCCACCCCACCTACCCAACCTCCTCCAATGTACAGTTTCTACATCAAATGTATATACTCTCTTTTCTGGACTCTTTTTGTATCACAAACAGTACTGTATTTGCAAATCTGGTATGTCATAAATGTATAGATGTAGCAGTACTGTCTATCTGTATGTCGTGTGTGTCATATATGTTATGATGAACTGAAAATGGGGGACCCTGATGTAAACAAGACGAAAGTCTTTCTCTGGTCTGCATCCCCTTAACAATTGTATGTATTGAGCTGTACTGTACTGTACCCATTCTGCAATATGTTAATAAAGTTTTCAATCAATCAATCAATCAAACCGACCACCAAGGTCCCCAACCCGTGAGGACCCTGAATCCGGAGCCCCAGCGACCCAGAGCATCATGCCTCTTTGACCCTCCGAACTTCCTCTAAGATTCTATGGGGTTCAAGGTTCATAGTTCTGTATGAATTATTTCAATAACTCGGGATAATTCTACCACAAAAGGTAAAGTTTTTGACAAATATTGAAACACAGTTCGTTTATCTTCCCTATTGTTAGCATACAGCAACAATTAGATCACGGTTGCACCGTGGTGAAAATAAAAAAGTACAGAAGATTACATTATCTGTTCTTATGCACGCCTGGTGATACTAAATCCAAATTGAACTCTGGCATTTGAAAGATAATATATGTATCATATGTATGTATGTATCATATATAAATGTGCGAATTGGCTATAATAAGGTAATTTATAAGCCTGCTATTCTATATTCTATAATAATATTTCAAATTGCATTGGTCCGGATGGGAGAATTCAGTGCTGTATCTACAGAACCTTCTGTTTAATCATCTTCCCTTTATTAATTTCCTTAGATTTTTTGTACACATGATCTCAAGAATGGACTGAACGAGATCAGTGGCAGTTGTTAATGTTTGGTCATTATTAGCATGATGTTATTCACAAAGAAATAAAAATCATAATTCATATTCTCCATTGTTTCATCACAATTTAAGCAAGCCTAGTAATAGACACAATATTTCTGACACTGGGAATACATTCACTGAGGTCCATAGATGTCCCTAGATACCAAGAATATACAAATGGACCTTGTAGAAGTGGAGCAATATTCCATTTACTTAGGTATGTATTTTGGGCAGATTTTCAGAAAATAGGCTCCGGGTGGAAGAGGTTAATTCTTATCAATTAGATACTCTTTAGGCTTGTTTTTATCTACTTATTCTGAAAGAGTTGAACTAATTATTTTCGCTAGCAAGATCTCATTCGATTATTCATTCCATTAAACCTACTGCCAGCAGGCACATTTAAATAAATATAATCTGATTGATTGGGGTAATGAGGGACTTAAAATTTGCCTATAGATATGCATTTAACTTGTCGGCGAGGCTATTGAGCCATACTGTATTGTACCCATTCTGCAATCTGTTAATAAAGTTTTCAATCAATCAATCAATCAATGCCGTTAGAAAATCAGGATTTCGGCGATCGACACCTGCTGTCTTTTCAGGTGAGGCGGCCGCGCACAATTATCCTGAGTATCAAGTCTGGTTAGAATTGACGAGAGTGAATCAGCCTTCGAGGAACAGGAATAGCCTGGCTTCAATCATCGGGTTAATTGAATCTGGCTAATGGGACTTTTGATCGACTTAGTTGAACCAGGTATACGTGAATAGTGCCCTGTATGTGTTTAGTTTGGGGCGTGTGTGTGTGTGTGTGTGTGTGTGTGTGTGTGTGTGTGTGTGTGTGTGTGTGTGTGTGTGTGTGTGTGTGTGTGTGTGTGTGTGTGTGTGTGTGTGTGTGTGTGTGTGTGTGTGTGTGTGTGTGTGTGTGTGTGTGTGTGTGTGCGTGCGTGCGTGCGTGCGTGCGTGCGTGCGTGCGTGCGTGCGCGTGCGTGTGTGTGTGCGTGCGTGCGTGATCTCAGTGAAGGACAGCCGTGTTTAATAAGTGTA
This sequence comes from Notolepis coatsorum, assembly GCF_963971535.1. NCBI lineage: Eukaryota > Metazoa > Chordata > Actinopteri > Aulopiformes > Paralepididae > Notolepis > Notolepis coatsorum. Next base: position 182,640,942 of record NC_140166.1, on the reverse strand, counting down.
AGATAATAGTGTAACTTACTGAATGGTTTGGTGCAAATTACTTCCTGTGTCACTACTTTATTAGCATATGGGTTTCTGGCAAGGTGGTGTGTTGGGTCTGAAACAGGATAAAAAAAAAAGCAGAGCGGAAAAAGCTGGACTTTATTCCTTTGGTTATAGGAGGAAAATGTTGGACTTGATGTCATTAACTGAGGTTCTCTTCTTCCACTTGTGTCCTCTTTGTTCTCTTTGGTCACACAAGCCAGAAGTCTCCGTAATCAGCTGAAAAATGTAAAGTCAATGTTCCGTGACCGTCCGTGTGTGTGTGTGTGTGTGTGTGTGTGTGTGTGTGTGTGTGTGTGTGTGTGTGTGTGTGTGTGTGTGTGTGTGTGTGTGTGTGTGTGTGTGTGTGTGTGTGTGTGTGTGTGTGTGTGTGTTTGTGTGTGTGTGTGTGTGTGTGTGTGTGTGTGTGTGTGTGTGTGTGTGTGTGAGTGTGTGTGTCCATGTGTGTGTGTGTCCGTGCATGTGTGCATGTGTGTGTCTGTGCCTGTGTGCATGCTGTAGAGTCCAGAGTGCCGACGTGTTTAAACTGCCTTGGCCGGGGGCGATATATTGTTTCAATTGTGTCGGGAAGTCTTTAATTCAAACCAGGATCTGAAACCAACACACACAAACACATATATTCAGAGACTCACACGAATAGGAACTTTGCAGCAACACATTTAAGCCAAAGAGTACAAGTGTTCTGAACCGGGGAACAGCACATAATTCTGACATTTATCACACTGACTCATCATCAATTACTCTGTTTATCAATAAGAGAGCCCTCCATCTGTTAGTGTTTAATAGATATGGGCCCGTCCTGCTCAGACCGGGAGAAAGAGTTGAAAAATCGATGGAACAAATGATCGCTGTGCTTCTGAGGCTGCTGACATCTGCTGTGGTGAGGGGGTATTGCTTCCCGATGTTCCCTATCTGCTGTGCTGCTTTGTAGGGGGTGGAGAGAGCAGGGGAGAACAAGCCATGAAGACTGTGTGTGTGGGAGAGGGGGGGGGGATTAGAAGCCCCTTAGACAGTCAAATACATTATCCTTCCAGTAAGTCCCTCCCCGCTTCAAACTTCAAACTACTGTAGCACTTCAATTAGAGCGTAATCCACATGTTCTTTGGGTTAAGCTTTGCAGCTCTATTTTTTGTTTTTACTTTCCCTTATCCAATGTCGCTCTCAGCTTATTGACCTTTGGAACCACAAATCCCTTTTTTTGGTTGGTTATCAGACCCCCCCCCCCCCCCCCTTCTCTGTAAGATATGTTGTAATGTGTACAAGCCATAAAATCTACTTGACTTACAGATGTAAGTTGAGCCTTATTGTTCCTCTATCCATAACCCCACCCCCTGTACCCTTGAACTCCACGGCATTTAGCTGCCTTCCTGGAACTCTAGCCTGTCACTTGGTTGTTGTTCTTTCTTCCATACACTGTATGGGAACAATGAGAAACAAACGTTTGCAATTAGCCTGATGCAATTGAAAAGTGAAAAGTACGAGAAAGGGGGACGGGGCTGGCGAAACGGACCCAGAGTAAGTAAACATTTGAAAATTAGAAACAGGTTTATAGTTCGGGTCGCCTAATGTGAAATATCACGGAGATGAGGATGAAGACGGATGGGGGGAATGGAAAGAGAGATGGGGGGGATAGAGTAGGGATATCGTCAGATGTGGACAGGTGAGGATTCAGGTGATGGTGGATGAGGGAGAAAGAGAGAGAGAGACTATGAGTGGTAGTGGAAGGAGGATGGATGGATGGATGGATGGATGGATGGATGGATGGATGGATGGATGGATGGATGGATGGATGGATGGATGGATGGATGGATGGATGGATGGATGGATGGATGGATGGATGGATGGATGGATGGATGGATGGATGGATGGATGGATGGATGGATGGATGGATGGATGGATGGATGGATGGATGGATGGATGGATGGATGAGAGAAGAGATGGAAAGCAGAGGTCCCGGGCGAAATGGGAGTGATGCCATGATGTTGATGTAAAAGGTAAAAGCCTAAAGCAGGGAGGGTTCCCAGTGTTACAAGGCCCCCAAGAGGCCCAGCATGTACCCCAGCCAGAGGCACTGTAGCCAACCTCTCTCTCTCTCTCTCTCTCTGGAACATGTGGTGGCAATCTCCACAGAATGGGGGTACAGCAAGGGAAATGGGGTAAGGGGGGGGGTAAAGAAGTTGGGGTAGAAGGAGGCTAGGGGAAGGAGAGAAGGAGGTGGGGGGGTAAATGGAGATAGAGGAGAAGAGGAGAGGGGGGGTGGAACGGGCAGTAGGTAATTCATTTCCGAGAAGCAGAAGTCTGCTTTCCATCCAGATTGAAGTTGTTTTGAATTTAGCTGTAAGTCTGAGATGAGGTCCCCTATAAACAGGTTTGTGGGATAATTCTCTCGACATACAGTATCATCATCCCATGTCATACGTTCCTGTGTCTTATTGGGTTTAGAGGCCTCGTGCTTTTGACTTCATTTCATTTACCAATGGAATGAAGTGATATGGTAGATTATAGATCTTCGCTGTCAATAACAATATTACCACACATATGCTATTAGGCGCATGTTTCCCGATAACATTAAAGTGGACCCAATCCACCAGACACGCCCATGAGTCCTTGGATCACATTCTAACATAAAAAAAAACAGTCATGAAGCTGTCACATGAGTGAACACGTAGCATAGATTAGCTCTTGTTAATTGGATGATGTCATGTGCAGACCTCGAACCTCGAAACCCAGAAAGTTATGGGGACACACTTAAACCAGCCAGACAATATGGTTTGGTGCCGTTCTTCCGTTTAGGTTCTGCTCTGTGTTATTATGGCTGTTATGTCATATGCCCGTATAAAAGCAAAGTAAAAGTCCAAATTGTGTAAAAAAAAAGTGGTCTTCATCACTTTACAGTTTGCAATCATACTAGGACCGGTAATAAGAAACAGGACACATAAGGAAAGAGAGAGTACAGCGGTGAAAGTTGGTCGTAATCGTAAAATAGCACTGGAAATGCAATATTGTTTTAACGTTTAATTACACATTCTATGAATGATTCATAATTACAACATTGCAACAGGGTTACATCTAACGTAATTATGAAAGTGACAAAGTACTTGTAATCATGCTAAAACACACCCATACATTAAGAATCTCATTTTCCAAAGTTATAAAAACATGCCATTCTGTCTGCCATTCCAAGTGAGCTGTGACAAGCTGATCAAAGCCCAGTACCCCGGAGGGAGCTGGTCTGCTGCTGTGGTGGGGTTCTGTGCAGTGGTCTCATGTTGAAGAACCCACTGCCAGGTAGAAGAGAGAGAGAGAGAGAGAGAGAGAGAGAGAGAGAGAGAGAGAGAGAGAGAGAGAGAGAGAGAGGGGGGGGGCAGAATGAATGAGAAAGAGGGAAAGAGAGAGAGAAGGAGAGAGAGAAGGAGAGAGAGAAAGTGGAGGAGGGAGAGGGGAGAGAGGGGGGTGGAAGAGAGAGAGGAGATAAGAGAGAGAGGGAGGGAGAGGGAAAGAGAGACTGAGGGGTCAGAACGAGAAGGAGAAAGAATGAGAAAGAGGGAGAGAGAGTTGGGAAGAGGAACAAGGGGAAGACAGAGATCCCCCTAGAGAGAGAGTGGGGGATCCAGATATAGGAAGAAAGAGGAGAGTGGGAGAGAAGGAGGGGAGAAAGTGTGTGTGTGGGGGGGGGGGGGGGAGGTAAAGGGTGGAGCTAGTTCATGCGAGCTTTGTATGTTTGTATTTCAGACAGTTCAAAAGTGTCTGGCCTTTGAAATGCCAACATTATGCTAATGCAGCCAGGTTCAAACACAGGCTGGAAAGCTCTGAACACCATGCAGCATCACTCTGAAAACACACAATAAGGCTGAGGAACCAGATTTAGAAACGCTCCATGTTGGTATAGACTGGCTTGAACCGGCTGTGCTCTCCTTAGAATGGATGCTGACTTTCATTCTGTGGTTGGACCTGAAAATAATAACAAGAAATGTTAATCTTGACATACACTGTGTATAAACCCTGAACAAATGAATGAATCCTTCAATAAATTGAAAATCCACTTTTTTAATATGTGGGTACCGCACACACAGGTAATAGCAGGGATCCAGCCTTTGATCTACCTCAGAGCCCACATGTAATCAGGCCCCCCAGGCAGAAGGCTCTATCAGCAGGAGGGCCAACGCAGAGAGAAGCTGGTGGGCAAATCACGCCTGAGGTGACCCTCCGCGAAGACGCCCCCAAGCAGCGAGCCTGAGATATGAGTCGTTTTCTGCTTCAGCCAAAGGAGGAAACTATCTCCAGGATCCAGCAAAGGTTTGCAGGGGACCTGTGTGTGTGTGTGTGTGTGTGTGTGTGTGTGTGTGTGTGTGTGGTGTGTGTGTGTGTGTGTGTGTGTGTGTGGTGTGTGTGTGTGTGTGTGTGTGTGTGTGTGTGTGTGTTGTGTGTGTGTGTGTGTGTGTGTGTGTGTGTGTGTGTGTATGTGTGTGTGTGTGTGTGTTGTGTGCGTGTGTGTGTGTGTGTGTGTGTGTGTGTGTGTGTGTGTGTGTGTGTGTGTGTGTGTTGTGTGTGTGTGTGTTGTGTGTATATAAGCCAACCACCTTCTTCTCCCTCGATCCCCTGAAGATCCAGACTTCTCTTTTCCAAGCAGCATGGTATCTTCCAAACAACTGACTCCATTCAGGAAGAATGTATGATTCTGATTCTCTCTCTCTCTCTCTCTCTCTCTCTCTCTCTCTCCTCTCTCTCTCTCTCTCTCTCTCTCTCTCTCTCTCTCTCTCTCTCTCTCTCTCTCTCTCTCTCTCTCTCTCTCTCTTCTCTCTCTCTCTGTCTCTCACACAACACACACACACACACACACACACACACACACACACACACACACACACACACACACACACACACACACACACACACACACACACACACACACATGCACACGCACACACACACAGACAAGAACACAGCTGTCCATGAAGTTATGGTGTTTGGCAGCAGCAGGTGTTTTGAAACACTTACTGGAATAACGGTCATGACCTACTATAACCAAGGCCGTGTTGTGAATGAGTTCCTGTTGGTGATGCTTATGAATATCAGTCAATGGTTTGAAGGTCTCGGGAAAGTAACATCAATGTAATGTGAGAGAGTGAACGCCAACACAATCAGTTTGCATTTTTTCTCTTCCTGTTTTCACTTGTGACTTTTCACCTAGATTCCTGATGCGTACATCCCCACGTGGGGTATCATTGGAAAGTCACACTCATTGGCTACAATCCTGTCCAATAATCTTCGAGATCGCCAAATGATTGACGGAGCTAGAGCCTCAAGAGTCGGGAGTGGTATTTGCGCAATACCGCGTATGTCTGCGCACGCCTCACATATCGGCATGTAACTCGAGAACCGCTGAACGGATTTTGTCACCTGAAAGGACTATTGACAAGCAACAAATGGGGCTTTAATTCGATATTGTATTAAAACATATGCACACCCGAGCCACTAGTGGTTGCCAAAGTGCCGGTGGGCAAATCGTCCTCAAGAGGGTCCACATGTGGGCCATTGCATGTTAACACTTTGAGTGCCGGGACACGTCTTTCACATCTTTGCTGGCCATGCTAAAGTTGCCGGGGGACGCTGTACAGCGTCCTTATATCAATATTTCAAAAATCTGCGATCGGATTCATAATGTCCCTCCGCTGGCCTGAGATCCACCAGCAGACCCACTGAGCTCTCTGGCGGTTCAGGAGCGCCATCTGGTGGCCGATCGGCGCAATCGCCAAACAGGATGTTGAATAGAGGTTGTCATGACGACCGTAGTATTCCGGGCGCTCGCTATGGGTCATGGGACTCTGGCTCGTCACACTACACAGTGATCGATTGCCAATAACTCGATAAACAACATGATTTGGACGTATATACCATTATACAAGGTGGAGATGGACCGGGTAAAAATATCCCATAATGATAAGATTTCAACTCGACGATGATCGCCCAACGGCGCGCGGAGACTGGGGTGAGTTTCAGCGTGTAACGTTACCCTCTTCGATACTAACTGCTATTATCAACATTTGACCCACATTAGATGATTGGTATAACGCTGCCCACGGAATTATAAACGCCCCCTCGCCCATCCGGTCAACACAACATCAGATGACGTGTAGTAACTTCTAGAAGTACGTCTAGTTGGAATTTTTTATATCGCGCTGATTGCCATCAAACTGTATTTCATCATCAATATAATGCATTTGGGGCTATATATCACGTTCTGGAGAAAGCTGCAGAAAGATATGAAAACATACTTATACATTAGACCATACTTTACTATGAATATGTGAATGAAAAAGTTTAACGTTGCTACACAATGAACAATACATATAGGACTTTGAATGGGCCCTAATAATGGCAATGTAGCAATAGAATTTAAAAAGTTATAGCCCTGCAAAGAAGGGGACTTTCTCCATAGACAAATAGCGCTGGCAATCTATGGTATATCATGAATTTAACCTTAGGCAACCAAAGTGTTAACACAAACATATTTAAAATGAGTAATTATTATTTATAAAAAAAAAGAAAATCCCAAACCACTTTCCACCAGGGGGGGGGGGGGCGGGGCCCTATCGCCCTCTAATGACCAGTCGACCACTGCCAGGCCCCCTTGTATGTTGAGACAATGGGATTTTTGCACAGAGAGAACAACATCATTTGTATCTTTTTTTGAGAAAATATTGACTCACTCAAACTCACCAGGCATCGTGTCTCATATATCAGGCTGGGACAGAAAATATTACTTTGGGCTTATAAAGGATTTTGGAAATTGTCAAACTAAAATCTAAAGTAATATTTTTCTCTTGTAGCCTGATATGTGAGAAGCAGCGCCTGGTGAGTGTGAATGTGTCAACAGTTTTTCTAAACTGTCTCAACATAATAATCCTCAGTCCCGCGATGCCCAGGGGAACTGGTCAACTCTATTACCCAATAATGAGCTCAAGGCTATGTGTTCAGTTGTGATGCTCAGGGTAATAGAATATAACTGAACTATATTTATTATCCAACAACTGGAGAAAATCATCTTTTATTATATTAGATTAGATTCACATGTATTGTCATTATACAGCACAGGTACAGTACAACAAAAAGAGGTTTGGCATCTAACCAGAGTGAAAATGTAACAGTAAAGTCCAATAGCAATATACAATGTACAGGTGATTCAACTGGAGTATATATAAATGAGTACTACTGAGTATTATTAACATCAGATGTACGTACAGTGTTACAGTATTATTATGTATAGTGATACACACATTTACATTTACATTTACATTTAGTCATTTAGCTGACGCTTTTATCCAAAGCGACTTACATGTTCTGTACAACAAGCCATCAGGAAGGGCACAACTCAGCTGAGCAACAATGTTCATCAAAGTGTTGAGTGCTACAGTGTAGGTTAGTTATTAGGACAAGTGCATGACAGTAAGGTTAGTTAGTTTTTTTTTTTTTTTTTTTTTTTTTTAATTCAGATAATGGTTGAAGAAGTGCGTCTTTAGTCGACGGCGAAAGATTGGACGTGTTTCGGCTGTCCTAACTGGGGTGGGTAGTTCATTCCACCATTGTGGGGCAAGGACTGAGAATAGGCGACTTCTCTTTGATGACCCTCCCGGAGCTTGGATAGGAGTAGGTCTGAGGCGGCCAGAAGATGCAGAGCGTAGGGGTCTTGAGGGTGTGTAGTTAGAGACCATTGACCGGAGGTAGGCGGGAGCGGTTCCCTTTGCCGCACGGTATGCTAGGTCGAGGGCCTTGAAGCGGATTCGTGCAGCAATGGGGAGACAGTGCAGGTCCCTAAGAAGTGGGGTGACATGGGCCGACTTCGGTAGGTTTGAGATCAGGCGGGCCGCTGCGTTCTGAATGAGTTGAAGAGGCTTAGTGGCAGTGGCCGGGAGGCCAGCGAGCAGTGCGTTGCAGTAGTCGAGGCGGGAGATGACTGTTGATTGGACGAGGAGTTGGGTGGCTTCTTTTGTCAGGAAGGGGCGGATCCTTCTGAAGTTGCTCAGGAGGAATCGGCAGGTTCTGGTTGTCGCTGCGATGTGAGCAGAGAAGTTCAACTGGTCGTTGAGGACAACACCAAGGTTCTTGGCGGTCGGGGACGCGGTCACAGCTGCATTCTCGACTGTGATGGAAAGGTCGGTCAGGGCGGAGGATTTGGCCGGCAGGTGGAGCAATTCTGTTTAGCTTAGGTTCAGTTTGAGGTGGTTGGTCGTCATTCAGGCGGAGATGTCGGACAGACAGGCCGAGATCCGCTCAGAGACGTGGATATCTGAGGGAGGGAAGGAGAGGAAGAGTTGAGTATCGTCGGCATAACAATGGTAGGAGAAGCCATGAGACGTGATAATGTTACCCAGTGATTTAGTGTAGAGAGAGAAGAGAAGGGGTCCTAAAACCGAGCCCTGGGGGACACCCGTCCGCAGGGGGGCGGGTGGCCGACAGGGTCCCTCTCCATGACACTTGGTAGGAGCGGTCATTGAGGTATGATGACAGCCATGTCAGCGCAGAGCCAGCCACTCCCATTCCTGCGAGGGCCGCGAGGAGGATCTGGTGGTTGACTGTGTCGAAGGCTGCAGATAGATCTAGGAGAATCAGGACGGAGGAGAGGCCTTTCGCTTTTGCTAAGTGAAGTGCCTCTGTGACCGCAATGAGGGCTGTCTCTGTGGAGTGACCAGTCCTGAAGCCTGACTGATTAGGGTCTAGGAGGTCATTCTGTAAGAGATAAGCAGTAAGTTGGCTGGATACAGCACGTTCAAGTGTTTTAGAAAGGAAGGAGAGAAGAGAGACAGGACGGTAGTTGCCTATGACGGTAGGGTTCAGGGATGGTTTTTTTATGAGGGGCGTGACTCTGGCTTGTTTTAGGGAGGTGGGGACCACCCCAGAGTTGAGTGAGGAGTTGATGGTTGCAGTTAGGAATGGGAGGATGTCTGGTGCTATGGTCTGGAGGAGTGGGGGGGGTAGCCGGTCCAGCTGGCATGTAGTCGGACGGTTCGACGTTACCAGTGTCAGGGTCTCGGCTTCTGTAATGGGAGAGAAAGATGACAGAGTGAAGGATGAGGTTCTCGATTCAGCATTTGGAATGGGTGGGGGTTGGGAGAAGGAGCTGCGGATGTTCTCCACTTTTTCCTCAAAGAAGATCGCAAAGTCTTCGGCAGAGAAAGATGAGGGAGGGGGGGGTGGGGGGGGAGTGAGGAGGGAGGACATGGTAGCATGCAGTTTGCGTAGATTATTGTTGGCAGAGGCCTCGATCCTATGGTGAAAGAAAGAAGCTTTGGCATTAGTAATGGTTTTGGAGAATGTTAACAAGAGGTTGTGATATGTGTCGATGTCAGCAGTGAGGCGTGACTTTCTATACTTCCTTTCAGCTGCTCTCAGGACCTGTCTTTGTTCTCTCACTGGATCTGTCAGCCATGGACTGGGTGGGGAACGGCGGGCAGGTTTCTCAACGAGGGGACAGAGCTTGTCGAAGGAGGTTGTAAGGGCTGAGAGGAGGGTGGAGGTTGCCATCTCTGCGGAGAGAGCAGAGAAGGTGTCACTCAAAGGTAGAGCGGATAGTATGTCAGAGGAGAGGGTGGAGGGGGATAGGGAGGCCAGGTTGCGTCTGAGTGAGACGGTTTGAGTTGGGGTGAAGACCTTTCGGTTAAGCATGAGAGTTAGTGAGAAGGATATGAAGGAATGGTCAGATACATGTAGGGGAGTTACCGTGGTGTTAATGATGCTGGAGTTACGGGAAAATATGAGATCCAAGGAGTTGCCTGCTTTGTGGGTGGGAGGCATGGCAGTGGGAGTCAGGTCAAACGATTGTAGGAGGGAGACTACTATGACTGACTGAGATGAGTCAGGCAGGTTGAAGTCGCCCAATAGAAGGAGAGGGGTACCATCTTCCGGTAAGGAGCTTAGAAGCATGTCCAGCTCATCTGTGAAGTGATCGAGCGGACCTGGAGGGCGGTAGAGTGTAACAATGGTGAGATTGAAAGGATTAGAGACAGATACTGCATGATATTCGAAAGAGGAGAGTGACAGTTCTGGGAGTGGTGTTAAGTTTGTAGCCCATGAAGGAGATGTCATGAGGCCAGTGCCTCCCCCCCGTCTGGAAGGTCGATGTGTGTGAGTGAAGTTATAGTTTGTAGATAATGCTGCAGGTGTTGATGAGTTATTGGGGAGCGAGTGAGTGAGTGAGTGAGTGAGTGAGTGAGTGAGTGAGTGAGTGAGTGAGCGAGCGAGTGAGTGAGTGAGTGAGTGAGTGAGTGAGTGAGTGAGTGAGTGAGTGAGTGAGTGAGTGAGTGAGTGAGTGAGTGAGTGAGTGAGTGAGTGAGTGAGTGAGTGAGTGAGTGAGTGAGTGAGTGAGTCAGTGAGTGAGTGAGTGAGTGAGTGAGTGAGTGAGTGAGTGAGTGGGTGGCTTATAGCTTATCCGCAACAGTAAGTTACTTCCGGGGTAGGCCTGATTGGCCCCGACAGGCACGTGACGCGCAACTTTCTCTGCCGCGCGGCACGCTCCGCGGAGCCGAGCGGCAGAGCTTGCGGAATTACGTAACTGTCCAAATACGCCATGACTTTCATTCGGCGCTTCAGCTCACCTGGCAGAGCAGCGGTCCTGCGATCCTGCGGTCTGTTGTTGGTGAGTTCGAATCCCATCAAATCTTTTTTTT
>NC_140166.1:182622736-182627736 GCF_963971535.1 Notolepis coatsorum | reverse complement strand
TTGATCACATTCTATCAATCAAACCTATTTCCCCCCCCCCCCCCCCCTCTCTCTCTCTCTCTCTCTCTCTCTCTCTCTCTCTCTCTCTCTCTCTCTCTCTCTCTCTCTCTCTCTCTCTCTCTCTCTCTCTCTCTCTCTCTCTCTCTCTCTCTCTCTTAAAAATAGACCCTGCCATGTTTGGTCTTCCAGTAGCAAACCACACCATAGCTGGCATTATCCTCTTTCAGCCTGCGAGCAGAGGGGACAGGTGTTGCGGCCATACAATACTTGTACCTGGCAGCGCACAAGGCTGGCAGGGGGCCATGGAGTTGTTATCGCTGTCGTTTATAGCGAGCGGTTTCAGGATCAAAGCTTTGCCAGGGTCACTGAGCCAGGGCCAGGGCGTAAGGGGAGAGGGTGTGAAGGCCCGGCCGATTTAGCTTTCCTTGGAGCCGGGGCCTACTCTCGTTAGGCTGCGGCTACGTTGGTCCGTGAAACAAAAACGGAGACAAAACAGCCGAAAGGGAATTGCTGTCCGTTGGTTTGTTTTTAAATTAGAACCTAATGTAATCGTGCATTTGCTAGAAACAACAGCTTTGCTAGTAGACGATGACGCATCCATCAGTTGCAAAAGGACACAAATCTATCAGCTCTGTCCAACAAGCGGATACTCCTCATTGAAAATGAATTCAAAACAGACGTAGACGGACAGACACAGCAGATCTGTGTCGCCGCAGCCTTACTGTTGTCAGCATCAAAGAGAAGGAAGACAGCGACCTGGGTAGCATGTCACAGAAGTTATATTGGATTTCATGTTTGCCTCTAGATCACTACTGATCTGCTTCTACTGTGTGGCAAAAGGCATGGTGGCTTTTAAATAGTCTCTGGTAAGAGATCATGCAACCTCATTTCTACACAAGCCAAGTCATTCACAAGCTGTTGTTTGAGGCCTGGACGTCTCACCAGAGCCCCCTCCCCTCTCTGTTGCTCGGGCCTGGACATCTCTCCAGAGCCCCCTCCCCTCTCTGTTGCTCGGGGCCTCGACATCTCTCCAGAGCCCTCTCCCCTCTCTGTTGCTCGGGCCTGGACATCTCTCCAGAGCCCCCTCCCCTCTCTGTTGCTCGGGGCCTCGACATCTCTCCAGAGCCCTCTCCCCTCTCTGTTGCTCAGGGCCTCAACATCTCTCCAGAGCCCCCTCCCCTCTCTGTTGCTCGGGGCCTCAACATCTCTCCAGAGCCCTCTCCCCTCTCTGTTGCTCGGGGCCTCGACATCTCTCCAGAGCCCCCTCCCCTCTCTGTTGCTCGGGGCCTCGACATCTCTCCAGAGCCCTCTCCCCTCTCTGTTGCTCAGGGCCTCAACATCTCTCCAGAGCCCTCTCCCCTCTCTGTTGCTCAGGGCCTCAACATCTCTCCAGAGCCCTCTCCCCTCTCTGTTGCTCAGGGCCTCAACATCTCTCCAGAGCCCTCTCCCCTCTCTGTTGCTCAGGGCCTCAACATCTCTCCAGAGCCCTCTCCCCTCTCTGTTGCTCAGGGCCTCAACATCTCTCCAGAGCCCTCTCCCCTCTCTGTTGCTCGGGGCCTCAACATCTCTCCAGAGCCCTCTCTGCTATCTGTTGCTCAGGGCCTCAACATCTCTCCAGAGCCCTCTCTGCTATCTGTTGCTCAGGGCCTCAACATCTCTCAGCCCTCTCTGCTATCTGTTGCTCGGGGCTTGCCCCCTCCCCTCTCTGTTGCTCAGGGCCTGGACATCTCTCCAGAGCCCTCTCTGCTATCTGTTGCTCAGGGCCTCGACGTCTCTCCAGAGACCCCTCCCATGTCTGATTCAAACACACATTGTTGCCATTAAAGTCATGACACAGAGGGAGGTACTGTAGGGCTGCGATTGACGTTCCTCACTACGCACCCCAGGGACCCTGGATTAGCAACAGTGATGGGGGATTTGTGCATATTGATGACCCAGGCGGTGAACGAGGTGGACGGGCTGACTAAGACCCCGGAGAGGGAGAGGAATGATGAGAGGAATCTAGGCGTGACTTAGCAGACTGAAATGCCTCACTGAATCTGCTGCTGGCTGGAAGGCTGTGGTGATTGGCATGTCACTGGAGGGAGCCTATCTGCAACAGCTGAGCTTGCTGCTGCGGTCAGGATCTGTGTGTGTGTGTGTGTGTGTGTGTGTGTGTGTGTGTGTGTGTGTGTGTGTGTGTGTGTGTGTGTGTGTGTGTGTGTGTGTGTGTGTGTGTGTGTGTGTGTGTGTGTGTGTGTGTGTGTGTGTGTGTGTGTGTGTGTGTGTGTGTGTGTGTGTGTGTGTCTGTGTGTGTGTGTGTCTGTGTGTGTGTGTGTGTGCGCGCGCACGTGAGCGTGTGAGCGTGTATGTGTGTGTGTATGGTCGTGTGTGTTTGTATGTGTATGTTTGGGGGGGATAAGTATGTGCGTGTATGTCTGCACCTGTCATTGTGAGCAGGAAGTGCAATAGCGTGACGTGGAACGCCAGTCTTTGAGGAGTCAGATAGGCATCTGCAGTATTATTGGCTGAACCCGAGAGCAGGAAGGAGTTTGTAGCGTGCATTACCTCCTCATTTAAGCCTCGTAAAATGTATAGAGGGCCTTCAAACACGGCTTCTGTCCACTATAGGCTTGTCACGCATAAATAAGTTAGCATCAACGCTGCTCACGGCATGTTACCATCAATATATTTAGCATGGCTACTTTAGTACACGTATGTTAAGTAGGTATACATCTGGGGATCGGAGTATAGTTTTACGAGGACAGATTCAAGTATTACCCTGAAGTGACACGCGATGATGGCGGGATGAGCCTGTCCCTTTTGATCACTGCTCCACAGTCTCCACATATTCATCCTCTCATTCCTCAGTGGCATTCTTCCTCCAACTTAAACAGTCTCCACATAATGCTAAGCTCAAAGCCCTTCTCTCCCCTGCAGACCTTCAGAGAGTTATCCACGTCTAGATTAGACTACTGCAACTCTCTCTATATAAGTATCAACCAGTCTTCCCTGTCCCACCTACAGCTAGTACAAAACGCTGGTGCCAGACTGTTGACCGGAACCGTAAGAGAGACCACATCCTGAGACCCTGTCCTTGCCTCCCTGCATTGGCTTCCAATACGCTACAGAATACATTTTAAGGTTCTCCTGTTTGTTTTTAAAGCCCTTAATGGTCAGCCCCCCTCCTACATCTCAGACCTCCTATCCCCCTATTCCAACACCAGGTCCCTCAGGTCAGCCGATCAGAGGCTCCTGACAGTCCAGAGGTCTAACCTTAAGCTCAAGGGGGGCCGTGCCTTTGCTGTCGCAGCCCCTGAACTGTGGAACACCATCCCCACCTCCATTAGGTTTGCCCCCTCGACAGATGCCTTCAAGTCTAGAATCAAAACCCACTTCTACTCATTAGCATTTCCCGATGTACACTGACTCATGCCCTGTTTTCTTGTGTGTCCTCCTGTAAAACTGAGATGTGATTGTTGTCTATATGTTGTCTAGATGTATCTACCCTCTGTACAGCACTTTGGTTGACATGTGTCATGTTTAAATGTGCTCTATAAATAAATTAGATTTATTGCTTGATATTCATCCTCTCATTCCTCAGTGGCATTCTTCCTCCAACTTAAACAGTCTCCACATTATTCATCCTCTCATTCCTCAGTGGCATTCTTGCTCCAACTTAAACTTAAACTATCTGTCTTATGTTCATCAGCTGTTTTATCATCACCCCTCATCTGTAGTGTTCATCATTTGTCAAGGACACAGGCGGTGGGGTTGACTCCACCCCGCTACATACTAGAACACAGGCGGTGGGGTTGACTCCGCCCCGCTACATACTAGAACACAGGCGGTGGGGTTGACTCCGCCCTGCTACATACTAGAACACAGGCGGTGGGGTTGACTCCGCCCCGCTACATACTAGAACACAGGCGGTGGGGTTGACTCCGCCCCGCTACATACTAGAACACAGGCGGTGGGGTTGACTCCGCCCCGCTACATACTAGAACACAGGCGGTGGGGTTGACTCCGCCCCGCTACATACTAGTACCCAAAGCAAAACTATAGGCTAATCCTCCCTGAACACACATGGCAAATGGCAAATGGCTGCCTTTTATATAGCGCTTTTATCCAAAGCGCTTTACAATTTGTTCCTCATATTTTACCCATTCACTCACACATTCACACACAAACGGCGGAGGCGACCATGCGAGGTGCCGACCTGCTCATCGGGAGCAATTAGGGGTTAAGTGTCTTGCTCAAGGACACATCGACACGCTGCCCGGGAGGAGCGGAAATCGAACCCGGGAACCTCCGGATTACCAGACGACTGCTCTACCTCCTGTCAGCCCCCACACATCCTAAACTAAAACCATAGCACCGCCTGTATCATGTCTTCTTATTATAGTCAAGAGATACAGAGGAGCAGACTGAGACAGCATAATGTCAAGCAGAGCTCTTGGCCCTGCCCTCAGGCGTGTACAGTACCCTCAGAGAGAGGAATGGTATTATGGCTTATATTGTTCCCACATCCATATGAAATGCCCAAGGTTAAGGGGACTTAAGGGGAGGATACTTTGCATTTGCACAAACAGACAATAATATACACGCACATCTGAAACATACTGGGATGCTGCTTAGAGCCGAGCGCCGTTCTATTCCCCTGGAATCCGTGACTGATCATATTTACATTGGAAGCTTTCAGATTGAGAAAGACTGATCCAGCAGGATGAAACACACACACACACATACACAAATGATTATCGCACCCGTCCCCCCCACACACACACCTACACCAACCAACACACACCAGTTCCCACCACACACACACCCACACACACACACCCACACACACACACACACACACACACACACACACACACACACACACACACACACACATACACACACACACACACATACACACACACACACACACACACACACACACACACACACACACACACACACACACACACACACAGTACTCCCTCCGAAACACACAAACAAAAAATTATTTGCAC
>NC_140166.1:182601076-182613576 GCF_963971535.1 Notolepis coatsorum | reverse complement strand
CCGATCTGTAGTACAGAATTTCCCTCTGGATAAATAAAGTATTTATATTCTATTCTATTCTATTCTATTCTCAGGTATTAGACTGTGTCATGGTCAGTTCTCAGGTATTAGTCTGTGTCCTGGTCAGTTCTCAGGTATTAATCTGTGTCCTGGTCAGTTCTCAGGTATTAGTCTGTGTCCTGGTCAGTTCTCAGGTATTAGTCTGTGTCCTGGTCAGTTCTCAGGTATTAGTCTGTGTCCTGGTCAGTTCTCAGGTATTAGTCTGTGTCCTGGTCAGTTCTCAGGTATTAGTCTGTGTCCTGGTCAGTTCCATTCTCCAGTGGACTGGAAGTTCCCCAGCGGCAAGTTTATTGAGTGTCGTTATGCAACTTATCATGGACAGAGAGACGGGTCTGTTTTCTTACTCTGGACCAGAGAATTGTTATCTTTACCATTCGTCAGGCCTGCCTCTGTTTGTGTGTGTGTGTGTGTGTGTGTGTGTGTGTGTGTGTGTGTGTGTGTGTGTGTGTGTGTGTGTGTGTGTGTGTGTGTGTGTGTGTGTGTGTGTGTGTGTGTGTGTGTGTGTGTGTGTGTGTGTGTGTGTGTGTGTGTGTGTGTGTGTGTGTGTGTGTGTGTGTGTGTGTGTGTGTGTGTGTGTGTGTGTGTGTGTGTGTGTGCGTGTGTTTGTGTGTGTGTAATCTACACAGTCTCGAGCTCCTTACTGTTCATCAGGGTCAGGCTGGTGTGTGAGACTGACATCTAAAAAACACTGAGTAAAATGTCTTCCTTATAGCCTTAAGCTGTATCTCCTTATTCTCCGTTTCCCTCTCTCTCTCTCTCTCTCTCTCTCTCTCTCTCTCTCTCTCTCTCTCTCTCTCTCTCTCTCTCTCTCTCTCTCTCTCTCTCTCTCTCTCTCTCTCTCTCTCTCTCTCTGTCTCTCTGTCTGTCTCTCTCTCTCTGTCTCTCTCTCACATGCACATACACACACTGACACACGCAGGCACTCACTCACTCACCCTCACTCACTCACTCACTCACTCACTCACTCACTCACTCACTCACTCACTCACTCACTCACTCACTCACTCACTCACTCACTCACTCACTCACTCACTCACTCACTCACTCACTCACTCACTCACTCACTCACTCACTCACTCACTCACACTCACTCACTCACTCACTCACTCACTCACTCACTCACTCACTCACTCACTCACTCACTCACACACACACACAAACACACTTTCACCGCAGACTGACCAAGCCCTGACTTACATCTTCAAAGGGTCATAAAGTGTGAGCAGTACCTCCATGGGGCAGACGCCCATGAGCTCGTGCACACACACACACGCACACACATGCACACACACACATGCACACACACACACGCACACACATCCTTCTTCAAAGGTTTCTGGGGGTTTGTGGGATGTGTGAGAGAAGCCAAGGTGCTGATATTTCCTCTCTGTGCCTCTCAGTGCCTGCTTTGGTTTCACACAGAATAACCAGCAGCCTTTTACACTGACTGACCCCTCACTGGCCCGGAGAAAAAGACACATTACTAGAGCTGGGACAACACAGGCTTTTTGGGCCCACAGGTGGGAACTGTATGGTGTACAGTAACACACACACAGCAGAGCAGAGCAGACTGCTTAGCCCATGAAAGCACATCTGACTCCTTATACAATATTTTTCCAAGCTGTAAGTCAGAGCAGTGGATGCCGAAAGAAAGAGACTGAGAGAAAGAGGGTTGAAGAGAGAGAGAGAGCGAGAGAGAGAGAGAGAGAGAGAGAGAGAGAGAGAGAGAGAGAGAGAGAGAGAGAGAGAGAGAGAGAGAGAGAGAGAGGGAAGGGTTGTCCACGCTGCACTTCCCCTCCCTCCCTGAGAATAGCCATGATATTCAGCTTCACATGATGCTTCTACTCATATCTTTAACCTGCTGACTACCCTGAACAAAACATTATGTAGCACATTGCTTGTGTCCCATGCTACACATTAACCAATGAATTTAAATCACATTTACTCCAGTATGTCTGAGCTGAGACGTGACTGTCCCTCTAAGACGGGCACGGTCATGGGTTATGATTTTTATGCATAGTCCTCTCTTCAGTATTTAGACTCTCATAATTGCCTTGGAATCCTTATCTAAACTGTTTGGAATGACTAGTGGATGAATAGCTGTGTTTTTCTTCTCCTTAGGGACTGCTAATCATTGTGTGTGTGTGGGGGGGGGGGGGTGTAGAAAGAAATAGAATCCCTGAAGCTTGCTGATCATTCATCTGCTGATGTCACACACAGTGCCTCAAGGATATTCTCCAATATGTATGTAAGATGTACATGTACAAGTGATGCTTGATGGTTTAATGTTACATGTGATGTATTTTTTTTACATTACAAATACTCCTGATATCACTTTTGTCAGTGAAGATCAGAAAGGATTGTCCTTTTGATTTATATAGACCTATTCAGAAGAATTCCATTGCTATGGAAACAGCTTGGAGCCCAGTGTATTCTCTGCCAACTACTGTATTAGTGATCACCACAACAGGAAATACACTGGTGCCAAAATAGAATGTTTATGAAAAGGTCTTTAAGGAACAAGTCTTCTTGGACAAACTGGCCGAGTATCTGCCCTTGGTTGCACATGTGGAGGCCTTGGCTACTGTCACACTCTTTGCTTTTTATCTCTTGTTCTTTATCTCTTGTTTATCATCTCCTGTTTTACATTTCTTTTTATTCTATGATAAATGTTTTTTCGCTATTCTATGATACATTTTCTTTGTGATATATGCTTTCTTATGTTCTATAGGTGTATGTTATCTTGTTTTTGTGTATGTTGTTGGACCAAGACTAGCTGCCGCCAAGGCGTCAGCTAATGGGGATCCGTTTAAATAAACAAATAACAAACACACACACTGTAGACTAATGGTCTTGATATCTGGCAAACAAAACGGTCTCAATGTGGTGCTAGAAGTTAAACATGGACGTCTCCGGTGGCTCGGACATGTCTTCAGAATCGACCTGGACAGCATTCTAATTGAGATGGATCCTGTCTGGGAAGAAGAAACAAGGGAGGCCAAAAACAACCTGGTGGAGAACTGTGACCTCGGACCCGACAACGGTAAACCTAACTTGGAGAGAAGCACAACCTGCTGCACAGGATTGGACCAGATGGAAGCAAACAGCCTTATGTTCCACAGGGAACAAAGAGGCTTAAAGGAACAAGCCAACATTATGGGAAATGCACTTACCGTCTCCACCGGAGTCAGATAAGAAGATAGATTCCAATTTCCTCTGTGTTCAGTAGAAAGCTATCCGCCTAGCTTAGCACAAATAATACTATTATTATTACTACCTATAAATAAAACTCTGGGAGAGGTGTTTTTGGTCAAAATGACAGAGAGTCAACCGTGGAAATAGGTAACATCTCCTTGATGATATAAATGGTAAAATGGTAAATGGTGCATTTATATAACGCTTTTATCCAAAGCGCTATATAAATTAAATTTGTTCCTCACATTTTACCCATTCACTCACACATTCACACACCGATGGCGGAGGCAACCATGCAAGGTACCAACCAATCGGGAGCAGTTAGGGTGTTAACAGTTAGCAGTTAAGTGTCTTGATCAAGGACACTTCGACACGAAGTGTGAGAACCTCAGGATTACCAGACGACTGCTCTACCTCCAGATCCACTGTCGCCCCAGTGACGAGCTTCTTCAGACCTTCTCCACTCACAGGGTGTAATATAATTACTATTTTGGAAATTGTAAAGCCTTACTTTACTCGTTACTGGGAAAGTAATAACATTACAGTAACGTGTTACTATGTAACGCATTACTGCCCAACACTGCTGGGTAGTTTGTTGGACACAGTGTTTTCTGTCAGATGGTTTAAATTTTGTATTTGTCTGCACCCATTAGATATTGTACACTGTATCCTATGTGTGATACAGTATATGGTTCTGTGGATTCAAATGAAGTATTTTAAATGTGCAAGTGTGTCTGTGTTTCGTTTTACATGCGCCTTCAGTCCAATAGATTCTATGAAATGTGTCTATTAATTAAATCATTAAGTCAGTGGGCTGAAATGACACTGCTCCATTTGAGAGACATTGGTCAGAAGACATTGGTCAAACCTCAAATATTCAGAAATGCTTAAGTGAAGGGCGGTTAGGTGGCCGAGCGGAGATTGCGTTCGTCACCAACCCCGGAGCCAGCTCACAGCTCCGGGGTTGTCACCAGCTTGGCTGGCCGTCTGCACTAATACAATTGGCTGTATTAGAGGGTGGGAGAAGCTGGCGGGGTGGGTCCGGGTCGTTGTAAACAGCGACTCCTACAGTTCGGTCGGGGCGCCTGCTAAGCGCGGATAGGACTTGAGGGGGATAGTGTGATCCTCCCACACGCTACGCCCTCTCGATGAGAATCCGCGCTGCCAGGTGAAAAGAAGCGGTGATTGGCTGGACGTGTGTCGGAGGAAGCACGTGGTAGCCTCCACTCTCCCAGATGATCTGACTGTGGGGGGTAAGTGCGCAGCGACCAGGAAGGGACTGGGAATTGGCATACGACTAACATTGGGATGGGAGAAAATCGGAGGAAAATGGAGGGGGAAAAAGACCAATAAAAAAAAAAAAATGCTTAAGTGAAGCCAACATGGGACAGATTTACTGTGAGGGTGAGTGTGGGATAGTTCAAGGATCTTTAATGTGTTGGCCATTGTGTCACAGTGCACTACGTACTTATAAATCATTATGGTGTCTAATTAGGACTCATCATATTTTCAACCCAGATAGATGTTTTTTAATTTGTTTTTAATTTGTAGTTAGTGGGGTCGGTTAATTAAGGTTAGGGTTAAAGGGTCACTTCACCGAAAAACAATGTTGATTTATTTTGCACAGATCCAAAAATATAAAAAAATTTGCACACATTAATTTAGTTGGACAGTTATTGAAATTGTTTTTTTTAATATGGCCACCAGAGACGTCATTGGGGACATTGAATCTTTGTGTTAATTACAGCTCAATATAAGACATGGTATTGCTATTTTTTCAGCCACATAATTGGAGCTGTAATTAACACAACACAAGGATTTAATGTCCCCGACGACATCACTGGTGGTCATATTTTGTACGTGCGTGAGATAATGTGTGCATTGTTTATTCAGTGTGATAGTGAACATTTAACACTAGCACAGCCGACAAGGGGTCAAATGACCCCTAGGCATTTTCAATAAATATATCCTCGTCACTCGGTCGAGCTCCAGCTCTGTCACTCAATGACTTTTCCTAAAAGTACCCGTTTTATCTGGCACGGTTTCTGAAATTTCTAAATGACTTCAGGAAAATGTAATTAGAACGTTATTCCACATATGGGCCGTTGGAACAGACGAAAGTCACAGCACTTTGCGAGCGTCTAGCGCAGGGGTGGCCAACCCGTGGCTCGCGAGCCGCATGTGGCTCTTTGCCCGTCAATGTGTGGCTCTTCCATCCACATTTTTTTTTTTTTACATTATAATATATATATATATATATTATTTTGTTTATAAATATATTTTTTTTATGTCACTCAAACCTACATTTCATTGTGGTAAACCTCATATTTTTAGATTCAGAGGTAATTATATAGTTTACACTGTTTATTTTTCTCATATTTCTCATATAAGCTGTCGGGTCATCTGACCCGTTCCTGGCAGGAATTAGTGGCATTTTCTCCATGGCTGTGCTAGTGTTAAGGTATGGGACAGGGTTATAAACTACTTTTTAGGTGGAATTTACGACGACCTGTGACTTTGCAGCTTAGCCAACACTTTAGAAACTGCTACCGACGTCCAACCAGGCCAAGTGGTCTATTCGTGACACTCACAATATACAGAGCACTCACTCCATATCAAGTACTTCAATCGACTGACTTGCCACTCTATGTAGATGCAAATAATTATTTACCCCATAAATAATGCAGTCAAGACCTTGCTGCTGTATCGTAAATAGCGAGAGCGAGAGTGAGACGTATGGCAGCGCTGCTCTCTCCCTCTGTGCTCTCTGTGTAAGTGTGTGTCTCCCTGCGGTGTGATTTAAGGACCGGCAGGCCCCACATAGAGAGACAGTACACATTGGGAAATAGCTGTGGACCTCAGCGAAGCAGGACTTTTGTTTTTCTGGGCATTTGTCAAAAGCTGACATGTCAGGTCAGACTACGACATGAGGGGGAAGGAGGGGGTGAATGGGGGTGGGGTCGTTGAAGAGTGGCTGTTTAGGACCGGGGTGGAGTTGGTTTAGTTGGATATTCACATTTTTCACTGGATATTTTTAATTAAACCAGCATTTGGTTCTGGAACTCTAATAGCCTCTTATCAAGCGGGCAGAAAAGTGGCAATTTTTTTATTAGAACTTGAGGACTGCATACTTTTTTTGCAAACCAAAACAACATCATCATCATTAGGTGGCTTCTTCGTTCCGAAGGTTGCCTATCACTCTCCAACCCATTCTGTCCCCACTTCTTCTCTCCAACTCCGTGACTCCGCCTCTCACTCCACTCCAATCACAGACATCGTCTACCCAGCCTCTTCTTGGTCTTCCACTTCCTCTCTTTCCATCCACCTTCCCCATCACCACCTTCTTGAACATCTCCCCGCTGGATCCTCTCAGAACATGCCCGCACAACTCCATCTTTCTCTTTTTCAACCTCTCCAGCAGCTGTCCCCCTTGCATATCCGCTCTTCTCAGTACCTCCTCATTCTTGATCTTATCCTTCCATGTTATCTTCAGCATCTTCCTCAGTGTCCACATTTCAAAAGAGTCTATCATCCTCTTTGCCTCTTCATTCAGCGTCCATGCTTCTGCTCCGTATGAAAAGACTGACATAACATACGTTTCCAAAATCCCTGGTCTTCGTTTTCCAACTTATGTTTCTTCTCAATAATTCTTTATGGTTCCAGAATGCGCCCTTTGCAATTCCGGTTCTTCTCTTAATGTCCATGTTAGCTCTTCCACCTTCACTGATCCAGCTTCCAAGGTACATGTACTCCTTCACTTGTTCAAGTTTTTCTCCATCCACCTGTATTTTACAAACAGTTCCTGGTGTTTTTTCAATGATCATTACTTTAGTTTTCTTTGTGTTTAGTGACATTCCATAGTTTTTGCATTCGACATTCAGCTTATTCATCATGTCCTGTAGATCTTCTTGACAGTTACAGACTATAGCAGTGTCATCCACGTATCTTATATTGGTGATGTTCTCTTCGCCAAGTTTTACTCCTTTCCCTCCTCTCAGACCTTTTTTCATCAGTGATTCACTGTACATATTAAAGAGTACAGGGGACAAGATGCATACAACAATGCAACATACTTTATACTTATAGCAGATGCATGAGCCTGGTCTCTTTTGAAAGATGACAAGTCAAGACAAGTCATCCAGAAAAAAAATGCACTTTTAGTGCTATCGTAATAGAGTAACATAGGTCTGAACTTGAGTTGTAGAAAAACTTGTACAAATCCAGACGTAGCGATAGCCTGAAGCCTTATGTAGTACATATCCAAATTTCATAAAGATCCATTCAGAAATTAGTGATTAGGAGTGATTTTGGTAAACAGTGTACAAAGAAAAACTCAGTTTTCTCATAGACTTCAATTAATTCGGCTGTTTTTCTCTTCCTGTGTTTTAGTTTTTTTTTGTTTTTTAGATTCATACATGCATGTGGGGTATCATTGGAAAGCCACACTCATTGGCTACAATGATCATTTTCAAGATTGGATCTAGATTAACGGAACTACTGCAGCCTGAGTCTGGAGTGGTATTTTGCGCAAAACCGTGTACTTTGCACAAGCCTCAAATACCGGCATGTAACTTGAGAACCGCTGAATGGATTTTGTCGGATTTTGTCGCTATCGACAGGCAACAAATAAGCCTTCAATTCGATATATATATTGTATTACAAAATATGCACACTCGAGCCACTAGGGGTCGCCAAATTGCCGGTTGCAAAAAGTCAGAAAAACTTCCCATATGTAGTACCAGACGTTGCATGCTAAGAGGTGAACTCTAAGTCATTTAATTTGAACACTATTGAATTTAAATGGTAATTTAAAAAGTTGATAAAATTATATATATATATTGTGGCAACCGCCGCGGCACGCCACTGAGAAGGGAATGTCGCGGCGCAAGAAACTGGCTCTGCGTCACGCACAGAGAGGGGAATCCCGGAAGTGACAGCTTGTGGCACCCGCAACGCGTCACTCGCAGAGGAGGAGTTCCCGGCTGGCGAGACACTGCTGACGCGCCACGTCTAAAAACGAGGTGGCCGGGATATGGTGAGCGTGGCAAGACAGGTCGGCCGAAGGGATGGTGGAGCGAGGAACGGGCACAAAAAGAGCGTTTCCTCATTCCCCCCCTCCCGTAGATATCCGTCACGGACTGAGTGGAGGCATTTAGGTAGCTGATTAGTACTGATGTAATACACACTTGCGCAGCACTAGGCACACACATCTCACACGCACACATGCCCGACAGACACACTAGCTGATTAGAACGGATAAGATACACCTGCGCATAATTAGTTGACACACTTCTCACGTGCACACACATAGACCCACACAGTACATTAACACTAGGATAGAGAAGATCAAGGGGAGCGAGTTGGAGTTGTGTTGATAGAAAGTGAGAGATTGTGAATATTCAGAGGTGCGACGGTGAGAGGTAGTGGAAGGAGAGGAGAAAGCAGTAGGTGTTCTTTGTGTACTGGACCCTGGACTGGCTGAGATTCCCCCTTGTGTACTGACCCTGGACTGGACGACGACCCTGAGTATTGAACAATCCCCTTTTCTGTCTGCGAGCCTCCTTTGTGTTATTGACCCCCGGACTGTCCACGACCATTCTTTTGCTTTTTGTATGCTTGAGGTGAGCGGGACATTGGGAGGCGCAGTCTGCTGGTTCATGGTATTGTTTTGCTATCGTTTTGATTATTTAAATAAAGTAAACAAAAGAGACTGTGTGTGGAAATAGCAAATAGCCCGGGCTGTTACAATATATATATATATAAAGAAAAAAAGAAAAGGTTGCTGATTATTGTCTGAGTATTACTCAGTATGAAAATAAGGATTTTGACTTCCTCACATGACAGCGGTATTGAAGATAGAAATCAAATTGTGAGGGCTGGCCCAGTACTGCGCGCTTCTCAGTGCCAATTACCATCACGCACCTGAGAGGCGTTTCCAATCAGCTCGGCGGAGCACTCTTATACTCGGTTTGCTGATCATTCTGTGTCGGGTCGTTTTGTCACCACCAGCTCTACTGCTGTTCCCTCTCGTTGTTTCTCCAGTGCGCCAGACTCTGCTAAGGACAGCGCTGCAGAGCCGCAGAGTCAACCCTGCTGTGGGCAGTGCAGCAGAGCCCTACTTGACTAGAAGACATTCCCCTCTAATGGAGTTAATGTTTTGTTGCACATTTCTGTTTTTTGTGAAAATAAATACGCTCGTCGTTTTTGGCTAACTCTGAACTACCTGTCTGTGTCGTGCTGTTGGGGTTGTTTACAAAACCTAACACAAATATCTCGAATATGTGAATATCCAGAATCAAACCAACTTTACCCCGGTGTGTTCAGGGGGTTTGTTGTGGGAAAGCACTGGTCAGTCATAAACAGGACCTCTCCTCTAGGAATACTTCTATTGTTGTTTTAATGACCGGCACTACGTGCTAGACTGTCTGGCTGCGTGACAGAGTGCTACAGGGCACAACCATACATGTGACCACTTGTGGGTTTCCAGGAAAGGATAATCTGGTCAAAATGTGTTGTGTCTTTTATTGTCTGCAAAGGTTCAAACAGAATACTTTGGTTCTTTGATCGCTGCAGCACTTCCTGCAAAGTTGTTTTCTCTGACTGTCATAGCATTAAATAACAGTCCTCACTATGATTAATAATCTACACAGGGTTCTAGTCAGGGTTGGTGTGGGGGTAGAGCTGTATATTAGCTTGGCAGCTAGCTTTAACCAGTGGCAGGTGGCCGAGTGGGCTCCTCATTAGAGTGCTGGTGGTTTGATTACAGAGTATAGCTAACCCATGCCTTCTGCTGTAATGCACTTACATACAGTACAGGAAGCACGGTTTCTCAGCAGTTACTTGCCATATGTTACCACATGGGTATAGAAAAAAACAGCTACAGATTGGATAATGTTCTAAACTACAATTTGCATCCTGAGCAAGCATTCATAGCAAAAGTAGCAGAGGTGCAATTGAACTGCTAGTGAAATCGAACATGAACACAATGCTATTCTAAATCCCTAATCTAAAGTTATAACAATAGTCTCTAGCAGGTATCATATATAACATATATACTGTGTATATATATATATATATATATATATATATATATATATATATATATATATATATACATATATATCACCTTGTGTCCCCCAGTGCTCGGTCCTTGGACCCCTCCTCTTCTCCCTCTACAGTCCAGGGGTGGCAAACCCGGCTCTTTGCCCGTCAATGTGTGGCTCTAGAAATAAAAATAAAAAGTATAATATATATATTTTTTTGTATGTCACTCATTCCATAAGGACGTAGAATAAACATTTACAGATTTTTTTTAAATGGTCCATTTGCATGTTCTTGGTATCTGAATCTAGGTACATCTATGGATCTCAGGGAATGTATTCCCAGTGTCAGAAATAGTGTGTCTGTTACTGAAAAATCTAAGCAAATGAATAAAGGGAAGATGATTAAACAGAAGGTTTTGTAGATACAGTACTGAATTCTGCCATCTTTTTTATAATGTACATTTCTCCACCATTTTTCATCATATTGCAACACTGTTTTTTGCTAGACGTTCACAGAAAGGTAGATAAACTAACTGTGTTCTGTTTTATGGCAATAACGTTCAGGTTTGTGGGAGATAATCCCAAAAAATAAGAGAAATAAAAAAGTAAATCCAGAAGTCAGATGATTGACAGGGGCTGGCGTGAGCTGGGTAGGGTAGTTTTTCGAAATTCAAAAGCCCTGAGTCTCTTCCTTCAAAAGACTACACTCACTTTTGGCTGCTCCACTTCCTCCTGTCAATAAGCGCCGGTTTCCGACTCAATGCCCTGGGATTTCTATAATCTTATATTTCACTAATAACAGTTAAAATCAAACGTAATGCTGAAAATATAAAATTTTACTGTATATCTCGGGCTTAAGAGGTTAACCCTGTGAGGCCTTAAAAAGACATTAGCAACTTCAGAGGCCAGAGGGTGGGACATATAAACACATTTACTATCCAATAGTATTGTGAGGCTGAACAACAGGACCAATTGACTATACATGTGCTTACACATTTTTAAATAAACATTTACAGAGTTTTTTTTTTTAATGGCTAAAAGTGATTTTGTAATTTTGCAACCGTACTTTTAACCCTGTGACGCCCAAATAAAAAAGATATTAGCAACTTCAGAGGCCAGAGGGTGAGACCTATAAACACATGAAGGGTGCCGTGACTGAAAAAAAAGGTTGAGAAACGCTGGTATATGGTGTGGCTATTTGTGGTACCACAGTAATCTTTGTGGCTCTTAGTCTCTGACTGGTTGGCCACCCCTGCTCTACACCAAATCTCTGGATAACATTATTACATCTCATGCCTTCTCATATCACTGCTATGCCGATGATACTCAACTGTTCCTCTCCTTTCCTCCCTCAAATGGCCGGTCTGCATATTCATTAACGTTATAAAATGTTAGTTTTCGGACTGTAAAAAGTGAGAGGGACAAAAACAAGATTTTGAAGCAGGTATATAGTAAGCAAGGGATCATTTATGGCAAGCCGGTCATTGTTGAGATTTAAAAACCCAACAGGGTGACTAGGCACCGAGGCAGAGCCCCGCTTATAACACGGCAACTTAATAAAGAAATTAATAAATAGACAGTTGTGCCTTCTGAGCATTCTGTCGTAGGCTGACTGCTGCCTGTGAGCATAGCATGCCTAGTACACGCATTAGCGGCTAATGATTAGTCTATTTAGTGTTAGTATTCATGGTAAACTGAACATTTCCATTGAAGGTACAGTGAGACAAAGTGAAGGAGGACAGAATCTTGCTCCACTTTTCCCTGTCTGTAGTAGTTGGAGCCCAGTAACTCTGCACACTCCCCTCTCATTTGCATCACGAATCAAATGTTTCATTTTCTCCAAATATGTTAAAATTAACCTCAAATAAATCCTCCATTGTTAGTTTTTGCCACAGTGTTAGTGAATAATATCAGATGTAAACAAAGTTGTACCCGGCCGGGACCTTTTAATGCGGAAGTGCAGATTGATATGAACCAAGTGCTCTGAGGCTTTGATCAAAGATGGTTTTGATGAGACACAGGTCTGTTATAAAGGGCAGCGGTCATTATCAATAATTATTACATGGCGTTTTAACATTCGCGAAAATGCTTGATTGTGATTGGTCAATAGCGCTCGGTTGGCCATAGCAGCAGTCAGTTGTTTTTCGATAACTGACCGCTGTCAGGGGCAACCGAGCAATAATGACCGCTCTTCGCAGCCGG
>NC_140166.1:182553576-182596076 GCF_963971535.1 Notolepis coatsorum | reverse complement strand
AAACCTGTATCCCCCCCCCCCCATTTGACCTATCAAATGGGACCCCCCCCCCCCTTGTTTAACTATATAGGGCTCCTCCCGACCACAATCCAGGTCTTTTACCTGGGTCATTTCAGCTGATCACCTGGGGGAAGCCCTCAGCCATTCTCTCTATGTATTCTATCTGTTTGGTTAATAAACCTTGTTATTATCCAAACCTCGGTTGACTGAGAACATTCTTCATCAGGATATCCACAAATATCCCACAACACATACAGTATGGGCGGGATCCACAAAGAATGGATTGCACGGTGTTAATTGCACCCTTACTTACAATTCATTATGAATTGAAAATGGGGGACCCTGATGTAAACAAGACGAAAGAGAGAGAGATATCGCGCTATGTATTATCTACAATGTATAAAACAACCGCCTAGAGGCTTTTAAATACAACGAGGTCATAGACAGATATTTCACAGACACCCGTCAAGAATCAAGATTTAGGAATCAAGAGGTTTATTTGTCACATACATACCAGGGCATACAGTGAAATGCGGGTGGTCATGCCTGCATTGATTGTGCAAAATACAATAATAAAATAGGCATAGAAAAAAAATTGAATAGGTAAGACACAAGATATGCATGATAAAAAAAAGACATGCTAAGTTCCTGAGAAACACTACTATACAATATACAATTTTAGCTCTTAATGTATCTATCACTTTTATCTATCACCAATAACTTTTAATCAAATTTAATGACAGGTACAAAACGTTAATATAAATCAAACTCTTATGCACTGGTACATAAGTTATATAACAAACACGTTTAATAAAACTCTAACCCTTATGGTCATGCCTGCATCGATTGTGCAATAATACAGTACTAAAATACCTGAGAGCACTGGTTCCTATGTAGACTACTATACATTATACAACGGCATGCAAATTTCTCGATTCTGATTGGCTGAAACAGTCATTTTACACGTCTTTATTGGCAACAATCCACGCTGCTGGCCCAGGACCCGCCCACAACCGACCCACATCACATCACTCCGCCGGATCACAAGAAGGTGGCCAATAATATTTACAAATGGATATGTTAATGGCGACTAAACGACTAAATATGAAGCGATTCTGTCAAGGGGAATGTGTTAGCCCTTTAAACAATGTTGGATGATGTAATTGATGGGTCTTGAGGCAATCTAGAACAAAAGAAAAATCGCGGTTTGATTGATAGATTAATTGATTGATTTAAATTTCTACTTCCTTCTTGCTACTGACTGCAGCGTTCTCTCTCACTGTCCGACGCTGGCGTACCCACAAACACACACACACACATACACACACACACACACACACACACACACACACATACACACACACACGCACACACACACTGTGACACACACACACACACACACCCACGCACACACACACACACACACTCCTGTCTGCAACAGCGGGGGAGTCAGACTGAGAGAGAAGCAGCGCTGTTTTAAGTGAGCATGGTCTATTGAATTGATTGATTGGTTGATTGCTAATTTTATTACTGTACCCCTGGTTTCCAACTGGTTAAGTTTAGGCTAAAAGAAATAAATAAAAAAATAGGGCGAAGAAAACGTTTTTTTCCTATGCATTCCCTTAACAATTGTGTGTATTGAGCCGTACTGTATTGTACCCATTCTGCATCTGGTAATAAAATTTTCAATCAATCATTCCAATAATACACAGTTGGATGTGTTAGTTGGTTGGATGCACTTCAAGCTGCTTCCACATGAGGCAACTTCTCTCAATCATTCCAATAATACACAGTTGGATGTGTTAGTTTGGTTGGATGCACTTCAAGCTGCTTCCACATGGAGTTGTGGGAACTACTTTTTCTGGCGGATGGTTTTTTCAATAAATCTTCGATTAATGTGTGTTTATTGTATAGAAATAAGGTTGGATGAATCTGGCAGTTGTATAAAAGCTTTACACCACGTGCAGTCGTGATTTGTGACCAATAAACCATGCCTAGGGGGGTCTAACGACCCTCGGCTGCGCCTCGGGCCTAACAACCACCCCTAGGCATGGTTTATTGGTCACAAACCACTCCTGCGTGTGATGTAATGCTTAAATATACAATTTTAACTCTGTCATTATTATACTTAATGTTGAGTTAAAACTCATGAGTGGAGCATGTCAAGACACCTCAGACAACTACCAACTACATCTCCCAGAGTGCATCAGCTGCAAGATGGCTGCCGTTGGCTGATTGAACAGCTGTTAAAGGCTGGTGGTGGAGACACTCACAGAACAAGCAAACAAAGCAAGCTGAAGGTGGTGGAGACACTCACAGAACAAACAAACAAAGCAAGCTGAAGGTCGACCCAAGGAGTTCTACCCCCAAAGACGCCAATGGTCGGTTATGTTCTACTTATTCTACTGTTTATTTATACTTCTGCTTAAATGTGGTTAAAATCAGGCTAATTCAATTGTGTGTTTAGTAGCTCCAACTGTTTCAGTCTACACATTCACTTGCTTGAGAGTTGGTTTTCATTTATGTTTAAAAGTATCTTTACAAGTTAAGACCAAGTTAGAAATGTTAAAATGATTTAAGAATTTGAAAGACTACTAAAAAGGTCGACAACTCATGTTTAAAGGTTTAAAATGCCTTGTTCAATCAGAGCTGATCTACAAGCTTAAAATGAGCTATATTTCTTCACCTATTCAATTTAAAATACCAAATGTTTACTTGACTTGAATCAAATGTTTACTAACTTGAATCATTTATTAAAGGTTACAATTCAGAAATGATTCATTGAAAATTACTTTAATAATTGGGTTAAAATGTCGAGTTTATTTAAGACTGTGTTAAAATGTCGACTTTATAAGGTAATTTAATACTTTACATTTTGGCATTCATTGTGTAAACACTATCGTTAAAAGACGTTTGATTATTTAAAATATATATTTAATGTTTAAAATCAACCATGTTTAAAAAGAACTTATTGGTTTGAAAAGATGGTTATTGTTGTTTATTGTTTATGTTTATTGCATTGTTAAAACCTTTTTCTTTGTTTTCGAAGGTTTTCAACCTATATGAAGAACCAACCAGTCAAGAATCAACTGCAACTAAAACTGTTGAAAAGTTGAAAATAAAAAGTGACTTGGAGTTGGAACTTGGAGTTGTTTCCTTATGTCCTTTGGAGTGGAAAGCAAGAGTTGACTTGACAGTTGAAAACCAAGTGCTAGCAGTGGAGGACGAGGATAAAACTGCTTCGACCCAATACTGCTGACACGGAAGGGAAAGATGGCTGAAGATATGGCGGAGGTCAAAGAACTAAAGAAGGAGAGGACCACAGCAAAACGCCGCTTCACCAAACAAGCCAACCACATTGCCAGAGGAGCAGACACCATGCTGCGATCCGAGCTGATGGATGAGTTCAGCACACTCTCACTCTGTTATAGAGCCGTGCTTGAGGCAAATGATGAATTCAGGTTTGGGCTGGAGGCTGAAGTAAAACCTGAGGATGAAGGGCTTGACGAGAAGGAAGAGGACGACCTCAAACATACTTCAAAAGAAGCCGAAACAAAGATGGGAGAGATCAAAGACATTGTGCAGCTGATCCTGTGGTCCAAATATGGAAGACATGAGCTGGAAACAGCTATTGATGGAGCTGAGAAAGTAAGTGAAGCAGCAGGAACTGTGCCAGTGAGGACTGAATCCTTAGAGTGCTATGAACAGCACCTAACGCTCTCAGACGAGATGGGAGACAAGGCCATCTCTATAATGTCCACGTGGGAGAAATGGATACCTGACGAATCCAGAGATGAACTGAATGCGAGGCTCAAGAAGCTAGAAGACACCCTTCTCAGGCTGAAGATGAGGAAACCTCAGTTTACATCTGCACGCAGCCTGAGGAATGCTGAGCAAGGCACAGGAGTTGCACCACACCATCCGACGACACCGTTGGTGAGGATAAAGCCAACCACCCTACCTACCTTCTCTGGAAATAAGAGAGAATATCACAGATGGAGAAAAGATTGGGAAAGCCTGCAAAGGCAGGGAGAGCCATCCGGATCCCCTGAAGTTAAAAAGATCCAGCTCTTGGACAGCGTGGAGGAGAAAATCTCCAAAGAACTCAGACTTTCTACCTACACTACAGCCAGAGACATTTTCAGAGTCTTAGAGAACAGGCATGGAAATAAATCAAGCATCACTGTGGAAATCCTTGAAGAGCTTGACAGGATACCATATGTAAAAGGAAACCAGCCAAGAAAGGTCATCGACCTTATACAAACTGTGGAGAAGGCTCTGTCAGATCTCACTGAATTGGGCAACTCTGGGGCCATGAACAACGCACTTGTGATCAAATCAATTGAAAGCAAGTTACCTGACTTTATCAAGAGAGACTGGTTGATGTTCATGGTAGATCCCAGCAGCAATGTCACAGCAGAGAACCATTTTGACATGCTCTTGAAATATTTGAAGAACCAGGAAGACGTACTGGAGAGGCTTGATCAACTAAGAATTGTGGAGAAGACTGACAAGCCAGATCGCCCAGACAAAAAGAATGAAAGAAAGTTTGCCTCGACAAAGAACACAAAGAGACTTGAGCTTGACGTATGTGTTGTCTGTGGCGACAGTGGACATAACCACAAACTGTTCTTTTGCCGGAAGTTCAAGGGACTGAAGCTTTCGGAGAAGACGGCTGCCTTGAAGAAGCTGGGAGCATGCAGGAAATGTCTCGGATGCCATGACGGAACTGCATACTGCAGAGAGACATTCCTATGCAGAAATGCAGACTGTAAGAAGGGAGGAAATGCTGCAGACCACCACTATATCCTCTGCCCAAAAGGAGAATTCAAGCCTCGATGGGAAGAAGGAAGAGGTGGAAGAGACGGCAACAAAGGCAAACTCACAGAGGAACAAGAGTCGTTCTTGTCTGAACTCTCCTCTGAAATGGCAGATCGAGGCAGAAGGGCTTTTACTAACAAAACTACAGTGGCACTCAAAACCTCCGGCCAGTCTGAACTACTGCGAAGAAATGGTCTCGCCGAGCTTCCTGTCATCATGATGCTGATGAAAGTCACTGCAAACGCTGGTCAGAAAATTGGGACATTGATTGACCTAGCGTCAGATACAAACTACATCACCCATAAGGCTGCTGAAAGACTTGGGTTGAGAAGAGAGAAGATAACATTGATTGTGCATGGGGTTGGAGGAATGGCCATGAAGGTGGACACTCAGAGATACCTCCTCAAAGTTAGAGTGAAGACTCCTACAGGCACTGAAAGAGCCCACAAACTAGTCTGCTACGGCCTAGATGAAATCGCCAAGGTCCATCAAGTGATTCAACCAGAGAGGTTGCAAAGGTTTTTCCCGGAGGTCAAGCTTGAAGAGCTGGAAAGGCCAGAAGAGGTTGAACTACTCATAAGCCACCGAGAGGGAAGACTTGCTCCCCAAAGAGTAAAAGTAGTTGGAGACCTTGTCTTATGGGAGAGTCCACTGGGGAAGACGGTGGGCGGAGCACATCCTGATCTGCATGAAGAGGTGGACGTGGAAGCATATGAATCAAGAACTCACTTTGCTCGCTCCATGAGAACAGCAGCAGTCAAATATCAAGAGACATTCACAGTTGCCAGTAACCGTGAGTTCCTTGAGTGGTGGCACTGGGACAGCATCGGAGCTGCATGTGAACCAAAATGTGGAGGATGTCGCTGTGGAAACTGTCCACCAGGAGGAAAAGAAATGACCCTGGCAGAGGAGAGGGAGTATGAAATCATTAAAGGAGGCCTCACCTACAAAGAGGAGGATGCTCACACCCCATCTCCACACTGGGATGCAAAATATCCTTGGACCGTAGATCCTGTCTCTCTCCCCTACAACAAAAGTGCAGTCCAGGCCTGCTTCTTAAGGATGGAAAAACAACTGAGCAAAGAACCAGACTGGAAAGTCGCATACACAACCCAAATCCAGGAAATGGTCGAACGAGGAGCAGCCATAAAACTCACCGATGACATCATTGACAAGTGGACTGGACCAGTGTGGTATGTGAGCCACCTGGTGGCGCCAAACCCCCATTCAGTGACAACACCAGTTCGTATTGTCTGGAACAGCAGCCAGAAGTACAAAGGCGTGAGCATGAATGACATCCTTCTTAAGGGACCAGATGTACTCAACCCTATTAGAGCTGTACTGCTACGGTTCAGAGAAGGTGTGCATGCAGCTCTAGGAGACATAAAGAAGATGTACAACTCTGTGTGGCTGGAGCAGCGTGAGATGCATCTACACAGATTCCTCTGGAGAGACAGCCCAGAAGAGGAGATCAGTGAATATGCAATCACCAGAGTCAACATCGGGGACAAACCTGCTGGTTGCATCGCTCAGTTGGCTATGAGAGAAACGGCGAGCCTGCCCAGCTTTGTTCACTTGGAAGATGAACGCAGAGTCATTGAAGAGGACAGTTATGTGGACGACCTCTTGACCTCCCACAATAACCTGGATCAACTCGACAAAATCACTGCAAAAGTTGAAGAGATTTTGGGAGCTGGAGGCTTCTTCCTCAAACCATGGGTCCGGTCAGGGCAAAGTGGGAGGAAAGGAACAGAGAAGGAAGTCCTAAAAGAGGAACAAGGGAAAACCTTCATTCTCCCAAATCAAATGAGGGAAGAAGACAACAAAGCTCTAGGCATCGGCTACCAAGTGGACGAAGACAAGCTCTACATGTTGACCTCTGTTAACTTTTCCAAAAGAAAGAAGAAAATGAGAGTTGGCAAAGATCTCCTCAAAGAAGAGGTGAGAACCGAAACACCAAACCCACTGACTAGAAGGGCTCTCTTAAGCCAAGTCGCCGGGCTGTACGACCCAATTGGCCTAGTAGCACCGGTCAAGCAGAAGGGAGCAATTCTTGTCAGAAAGGCATTCCAAGAGGGAGGAGGTGGCAAGCTGACCCAAGAAACCTGGGACAAACCACTCTCGGAAAGCATCAGAGAAGAAGCCATACAGCTTTTTGAAGAATATGTACAGCTTGGTCAGGTGAAATTCTACAGAAGCCTCACACCAGCTGACTGGAAAGGAAACCCTTGGGGCATCACATTCTCTGATGGAAGTGACAAAACCTTTGGAGCTGTGATGTACTTAAGGTGGGAAACATGTCATGGCATTGAAGTTCGGTTCGTGGAATCAAAAGCCAAACTGACACCTCTGGATCAAAAGGGAGAAGCTGTAAAAGCTGAGATCTGTGGAGCAGTCTTCGCAGCCAGAATCACGAAGTATGTGGAAAAGCATGCTCGAATGAAGATCGAGAAATGGTTCCATCTGCTGGACAGTCAGACGGTCCTTGGGGCAATCCAGAGAGACAGTTATGGGTACCAAAGCTTCTTTGCCAACAGAGTGGGTGAAATCCAAAAGACTGCACCAGTGCAGGACTGGTGGTGGATCCGTGGAGGTCTGAACATAGCTGACATCATTACAAGAGGAGGCACTCCTGAAGATTTAAAAGAGGATTCCACCTGGCAAAATGGACCAGATTTCCTGAAGTGGCCAGTGGAGGAGTGGCCCATTAAATCAGCTGGAGAGGTAGCTGCCCAAAGTCAAAAGGAAATGCCAACTCCTCTAAGAAGGAAGCCCACTGGCTGGGTCAAAGATCTTGTGGAAATAAGAAGATTCAGCAACCTGTCCAAACTGGTGAGAGTCATCGCCTGGGTCTATCGAGCTGTCAAGCAGTGGCTAGAGAGGAAGTGCCAGGTGCCAGTAAGTCAAAGTGGGAGGCATCACCCAAACAAGCTGGGTTGACTGTAAAAGAAATTGACAACGCATCTGAAGACCTTTTCCTCGCTGCTCAAGAAGCTATAGCCTTCCCAGAGACGACTCTAAGCAGATTGGCAGTGTACAAATACGTGAACTCTGGACTCCTACTTTGTGGAGGCAGAATCCAGATGTTCAACGAAGTGAAGACTGCAGTGCCAGTCTTACCTTTTGAATCGTGGGTGTCTACATTGCTGGCACAAGAATCCCACAAAGCAAACCATGAGGGAGTAGCAGGAACCCTTCTTCGCATGAGGAAAAAGGCTTGGGTGATAAAAGGCCGGAGACTTGCCAAGAGGGTGGTTGACAGCTGTGTCGTTTGCAGAAAGAACAATGTAAAACAGTGTCAACAAATCATGGCTGACCTGCCTCCAGAGCAAACAGGCCCAGCTGCACCCTTTGAATTCACCACCATGGACCTGTTCGGCCCCTATGAAGTGAAGGATGAGGTCAAAAAGAGGACCAGACTCAAGGTATGGGGAATCGTCTTCTGCTGCATGGCTTCCCGAGCCATGCACACTGAAGTGGTGAGTGACCAGTCATCCAAAGGATTCCTGCTCGCCTATCAAAGGTTCACTTCGCTGAGAGGACACCCCAGGAAACTCTGGTCAGACCCTGGCTCTAACTTTGTGGGAGCCAAGCCTGCTCTGGAAAAGCTTTACAAATTCCTTGACCAACTGAACAGGCCTGAACTTGAAGGAAGAGCTGCCAAACATGGCACAGAATGGTCGTGGAAGATCCACCCCGCAGACTCTCCCCACAGGAACGGTGCAGCAGAGGCAGCTGTCAGAATAGTGAAGCGGGCCTTAAGCAACCTTGGTGGAGAAGGTGTTTTCACATGGGGAGAATTCCAAACGTTTCTCTTCATGGCAGCCAACCTTGCTAATGAGAGACCCATCGATGCAGGAACTCAAAGCAGGGAAGACTGCATAGAGTACATCACTCCAAACTCTCTGCTTTTAGGACGTGCCCATCCTAAAGGTGACCCTGGAGACTTTCAGTTTGATGGCTACCCATACAAAAGACTTCAGAATATTCAGGCAGAAGTCAGCAAGTTCTGGAAGAAATGGAGCCAATTGGCCGGTCCTAATTTGTTCATAAGGAACAAATGGCACACCAAAGAGCGAAATGTTGCTGTTGGAGATGTGGTCTGGTTGGCTGACCAAAATGCCCTGAGAGGACGGAACAAGCTGGCTAGAGTAGTCAGTGTCAACGCTGACCGCAAAGGCATCGTAAGAGATGTGCTGGTGAGGACCTTTCCCAGCTATCCTGTCCCCATCACGAAAGCAAATGACAAAGGAAAGCCCACAAAATCAAATAGTGAGAGAACCAAAATCCCGGCCACAATTCTGCATCGAGATGTCAGACGGCTGGTCATTCTACTTCCTACTGAAGAACAACAGAGGCGTGAAGGACTTGAGTGACCTCTGTGGTTAAGAACCCAGGAGCTCAAGTGGGAGGTGTTGAGTTAAAACTCATGAGTGGAGCATGTCAAGACACCTCAGACAACTACCAACTACATCTCCCAGAGTGCATCAGCTGCAAGATGGCTGCCGTTGGCTGATTGAACAGCTGTTAAAGGCTGGTGGTGGAGACACTCACAGAACAAGCAAACAAAGCAAGCTGAAGGTGGTGGAGACACTCACAGAACAAACAAACAAAGCAAGCTGAAGGTCGACCCAAGGAGTTCTACCCCCAAAGACGCCAATGGTCGGTTATGTTCTACTTATTCTACTGTTTATTTATACTTCTGCTTAAATGTGGTTAAAATCAGGCTAATTCAATTGTGTGTTTAGTAGCTCCAACTGTTTCAGTCTACACATTCACTTGCTTGAGAGTTGGTTTTCATTTATGTTTAAAAATATCTTTACAAGTTAAGACCAAGTTAGAAATGTTAAAATGATTTAAGAATTTGAAAGACTACTAAAAAGGTCGACAACTCATGTTTAAAGGTTTAAAATGCCTTGTTCAATCAGAGCTGATCTACAAGCTTAAAATGAGCTATATTTCTTCACTTATTCAATTTAAAATACCAAATGTTTACTTGACTTGAATCAAATGTTTACTAACTTGAATCATTTATTAAAGGTTACAATTCAGAAATGATTCATTGAAAATTACTTTAATAATTGGGTTAAAATGTCGAGTTAATTTAAGACTGTGTTAAAATGTCGACTTTATAAGGTAATTTAATACTTTACATTTTGGCATTCATTGTGTAAACACTATCGTTAAAAGACGTTTGATTATTTAAAATATATATTTAATGTTTAAAATCAACCATGTTTAAAAAGAACTTATTGGTTTGAAAAGATGGTTATTGTTGTTTATTGTTTATGTTTATTGCATTGTTAAAACCTTTTTCTTTGTTTTCGAAGGTTTTCAACCTATATGAAGAACCAACCAGTCAAGAATCAACTGCAACTAAAACTGTTAAGTTGAAAATAAAAAGTGACTTGGAGTTGGAACTTGGAGTTGTTTCCTTATGTCCTTTGGAGTGGAAAGCAAGAGTTGACTTTACACTTAATGTATCTAAACTATATTATACAAGAGCCACATCTGTTCTTTCCTTAAAGTTACTTTTTATATACCTCATTCCTTTAAAGTGACTTTTCCATTATTTAAGATAAGATAAGATATTCCGTTATTGATCCCCTTGGGGAAATTCAGGCATCATAGCAGCATGGGGGAAGGGGGGGGGGGCACAGGTAGTAAAAACAACACAAGCAGTGTAAACAAATAGGTCAATATAATTTACTATCTAACTAACTGAAAAATATATTCACAGTGTCACATAAGGTGCAGTATGCATAAGGTAGTGTTATAATTTACTATCTACTGAAATATACATTATTCACAGTATCACAGTATCCACTGAAATATACATTATTCACAGTATCACAGTATCCACATAAGGTGCAGTATGCCTAAGGTAGTGTTATTGTCCTCCTTGGGTTCCTATTAGTCCTAGGTCAATGTCTGGCAGCAGTCGCTGCCCCCTGTTGTGGAGCCTGGAGGCCGCTAGTCGCTGCCCACTGTTGTGGAGCCTGATGGCCGCTGGTATGAAGGACTGTCCGAGGCGGTTAGTTGAGTGTCGGGGGGGTATGAGTCTGTGGCTGAACGTGCTTCTCATCTTGACTAGCTCTTCGTAGAGGGGTGGTAGGGGTTCTCCATGATGGCAGCCAGCTTCCTTCTCATCCCCCTCTCTGCCATCACCTCTAGTCTAGGTAGCTCGACTCCCACCACGGAGCTAGCCTTCCTCACCAGCTTGTTGAGCTTGTTGGTGTCCCTTGAGTTGATGTAGCCTCCCCAGCATGCCACAGCATAGAAGAGGACGCTGGCCACTACAGACTGGTCAAATTACTGCAGTCTATTGCACATCTAAATCCCTTTGTTCTCCGCCCACGGGTCCAAAAAGCCCCATCAACCTCAGAGGGTTAAAGTGACATTTTCACATTTAAACTCATCCAATGCTTCCAAACACATGTTGTCTCCGATCGTGGGCAGAGATGAATTCCTCACAGAGTTTTCTCATGTCAAAGGCATCAACCCTTTCTTGATGTATATGACAAACTGCCACACTGTTCAACCGTTTCTGCTTCATGGAGTTGCGAAGCCAGGCCTTCAACCTCCAGAGTCCGCTGAAACTCCTCTCAGCTTCAGCAGAGGATGTGGGAACAACCAGCAACAGCCTCACAAGGACCTCCACCTGATCAAAAATACCTCTGACTTCAGGCACCATGCCTCTCAGTATGTCTGCAGCTTCTGTGTTTGATGCGTATGTGTTATTTGATTTGAACATGGCTAGCTGAACATCCAGCCTCTTCTTGTTCATCTCTGGATACTTTTCCACAATGTCATCACTTTCTCCCCTAATAAGCACACCCTCCAACTTCTGAAGCACTTCAAAGCTTCTTTGATTAAACCGCTCTCGGAATTGCAGATCTGCTGTGTCCAGTATTTTGAAGAACTCCCCTCTGAAGGAGTCCACAGAAGTTGCTGGGACGCGTCTATGCCTTCTACAACGCTGTTCGGTTTCTGCGTTGCCGTTTTGCGCTCTGATTGGCCGAGTGCGCGCATGCGCATGAGCCGCGGCGCGGCCCTCAGCCGTGCTGCGATAAGGCTTTCGCCAGCGGGGAGAGGGGCTACCGCGAGCGGGATCGCTGCGCTCATCAACGACCCTCCGTGCTCCGGCTTTCGACAGCGGGGAGAGTATTATGGGGCTTATGCCGCGAAGCAGTAACACAACAGTGAACACAAATAACTTAACACCACCACATGACAAGACAATAACTGATACAGACTGTACAGTGATCATCCTACATGGACACTCGCTCGTTCTCTTCCCCCCCCCCCCGCTCACCCAAGGACCTCAACATGAGTCACACTCACAATACATTATTCAGTAAAAAAAACAAAAATCAAAACAAATTCCCAAACTTATATGCGTTCTTTTAACTTTTTCACTGCAGCCAACCAAATTGCGATATTAGATTCCTTAACCCCTCCAACACGTGCCGTGGATATCTCCAAATAGATCACATCAAGGTAGGTGAGAAACCATACCTTCGGGCAGAGTTTGTCTGGGTGAAACCAACGTGAGGCAATACATTTTTTTGCGGCTGTGAGGCCGGCCAAAATAAGTCTTTTCACCTGTATAGAGGTCGGTAATTGAGAGAGATCATTCAATAATAATACAGAAGGAGATACAGGTATGGTTAAAGAGAAAATGTCTGAGAGCTGATATGTAACATTTTCCCAAAAACTCACAACAGGAGGGCATTCCCAGTACATATGCATAAATGTACCTGTGGCGCCGTTTTGACACAAGGTACATAAAGAGTCAGGTCTGAGACCCATTGAATTCAATCGTCTAGGGGTTAAATAAGTCCTGTGAATAAAATGTTGGTGAATCTGTTGGTGATCTGGGTTGTGTGAGGATAACCGAACATTTTCCCAGACTGCATCCCAATCAAAATCTACATCCAACTCCGGGACATCCTTTCTCCAAATCGTATCCAGGGGAAAGTCTTTATACGAGGACATGAGTA
Organism: Notolepis coatsorum; assembly: GCF_963971535.1. NCBI lineage: Eukaryota > Metazoa > Chordata > Actinopteri > Aulopiformes > Paralepididae > Notolepis > Notolepis coatsorum. The sequence continues at coordinate 182,583,252 of NC_140166.1, read as the reverse complement.
AATGGCGATAAAAGTCAGAAACGAAGCCTCTCGATGTCTCTGTCATAAAATAATTTATGAAAGCGGTGATGCACTAGTGGAGCGTCCCATGGCACGCAATGAGCCTTCAGAGCTGCTCTTATTTGTAAATAAAAGAAAAAAGAGGTTCCGGGGAGATCATATCCGTTGGATATATCCTGAAAAGAGCGGAGACCAGAGTTATCGAAGATATCCCCCAATGTGTGTATGCCTTTCTTCTCCCATCTAGGGTATCTAATAGGTTGTTGTCCAATAAGGAGAAGATTGTTATTAAATAGAGGGGAATGTGTGTGCCATTGATGGCGTTTTGTACCCACTTTCTGAGTGTCACGCCAAGTCTGGATCACATGTGTGATAAGAGGGCCAAATCACAATTTACATTGTTTAATTGATATATTGGTATACACAATATCCTGAAGTCTATATGGCAGTGGTCACCAACCCGTCGATCTTGATCGACTGGTCGATCTTTGAGACTGTCCCTGTAGATCTTTCCATGAAAAAAAAAAAATAAAAAAAATTAGATCTTACCCTGAGAGTCCACATTACAGTTCTACCTTTGTTTTGATGTGAAAAGTGATGCTGCACTTAACACTGACTGAGAAAGTACACATACAGTTCTACTTTTGTTTTGATGTGAAAATGATGCTGCACTTAGCACTGACTGCACTTAGCACTGACTGAGAAAGTACACATTACAGTTCTACTTTTGTTTTGATGTGAAAAGTAATGCTGCACTTAGCACTGACTGAGAAAGTACACATTACAGTTCTACTTTATAAAATGCTAATTGTAAATATGTTTGTCAATGTTAATAATATGAGAAAGTCCACATTACAGTTCTACTTTTGTTTTGATGTGAAAAGTGATGCTGCATAAGATGACTGCACTTAGCACTGACTGAGAAAGTACATAATAGTTCTACTTTGACGTTTTAATGTTGGACCAAAGCATTGCATGTAATTAGAATACAGGCAAATAAAAGTCATTTAGTTTAAAGTACAATCTTGGCTGTCTTTTTCTCTCAACGCTTCAATAGGTAGATCTTGCCTTCACCAAAAAAGAAAAAAAGTGATCTTGGGCTTAAAAAGGTTGGTGACCACTGCTATATGGGGACACCAACTGCTCCTCCAATGGTCGCCAAGATACAGCTGCTTGAGCGTCAAACCAAGTGATCAAAGGTCTCAGAGAGAAAGCTTGAAAATAATATTTAAAATCTGGAAATGCTAAGCCCCCATCGAGTGAGGTGACCAGCTTTGCTGTGTTGTCAAATATCTGTGAATGAATGAAAACTTTATTTAACAGATTGCAGAATGGGTACAATACAGTACACACAATTGTTAAGGGGATGCAGACCAGAGAAAGACTTTCGTCCTATTTACATCAGGGTCCCCCATTTTCAATTCTTAATGACATTTATGACATAGGATAGGGACATACATATATAGTACTGTTACATTTGTGACATATACCTGTTGGAATCTTTCCTCTGTCCGTTTCTTGTGGAGAGCTGTCTTGACACACTCTATTGCAGTCTGCATCCCTGTAATTGTGGTGGTTCGCCTTTGCAAGGATTTGTTGAGGCATTCCATTTCCTCAAGAACCTCCAAAGCAAGATGGAGTCCCAGAACTGTGTTTCCTTTCTGGAATCTGTCAAGCAGACCCTTTGCCTTTGTAGCTGATTCAGAGCCAGTTGAAGCCATCTCTTCCAAGCTGAGTAACACTGCCGCATACTGATTGAGGACTGTATGCACGCCTGCGACTCGCACAGTCCACTGTGTAGGACACATTGGCTTCAGTGTGGTAAAGGATCCATGTGAAGATGTGGCAATGTTGCTGAAGATGTTCTTGAACTTGTCTGAAAGTCCAAACAGACGCCCCAATTCATGGACCCATTGCAGAGCATCACGGAGATGAAGCTGTGCAAGTTGCCTGTGTTATCAAATTAACACAGTGAGGACCACAGTGTATGTACAGAGCCAGTGGATGTGCTTGTGAAATATAGGCTTGTGCACCAGAATATTTTCCGGACATGTTTGCTGCTCCATCATATGTCTGTCCCCGGAGCCCATCAAGAGACAAATCGAGATGAAGCAGCACATCTTTGACTACATTTGCTAGGTTTTGTCCAGTTGTGAGCAACACTTCATATAAACCAACAAATTCTTCATGAGGAATAAGGTTGTGGTCAACATAGCGAAGACAGATTGATTCCTGTTCGGTCCCAGTGATGTCCTGTGTTCCATCAATAATGATGGAGTATTGCAACTGTGGTTATGATCTGATTTCAGTGGCTATATCTCTAATGATGGATTTTGCCATTATGTTCAACATTTCATTTTGGATTTTGGGGCTTGTGTAATCTTGAGCACGTGAATTAAGCCACTCAAACAACTTGGAGTCATCATCTGATCTCATCCTGACGTAACTGAGAAAGATTTCCTTGATCTGATTCATGGCCTCTGAGAGCCAGACCTTGTCTGCCTAGGAATTGCACACTGCTCATGATCTTCACCAAGCATGACCTGGCTTTTTGCTGTGATGCTTTCAACGTACTAGAAAGCTGAGAATTAATAGGATTTGGTTTCTGACAATGTGTAGTAACTGCAAGCTTATGAAACTTGCTGTTTGTATGATCTCTAAATTTCTCCACAGCCTTTCTCCAGTTTCTGAATCCAGTAGAAACAAATGCTGGATCAGTGTATTTCACCAGGGTAGACTTCTCACGTTGAAATGCTTTTGCACAATAAAAGCACAGGACTCCACTGTGTGTATGACTGTAGTGAATCCAAGAAAATTCTTTAAACCATTTATCTTGGAAACGTAGAGTTTTGTTTGCCAGTCTTTGACCTGGTATTTCTTTTGGATTGGGCTGATATGGCTCAGTTATCTGCTGTGTATCCACTGTTTGTGTGCTTTTAGCAGGCGTAGCAGTTGCATCTACCTGCAGAATAACCAAGACAAAAAAGAGAGAGAAAACATTAGAACACATTCCCATTAGTCATGATGATTACAATGATTTTGTATCTTGTTTGCAAATTCAGGTTAAAGACAGCGGATTTAAGCAGCATATGAACAGACCAAGGCTAGCAAAGCTAGTCATTACTGAATGATTTTATTAGTATTCTTACAATGTGTTAATCAGTGAATAACATTGAATTAAAACATGATTATTTCTTGCTGATGGACTCTGTAAACACGCATTTGTCATGTCTTATGAACCACAATTATTTTCAAGAGAAACAAACAGGCAAATAACCTAGCTTAGTCAATCTGGACAAATACATTAGGCCTATATATAAAAAAAATAATCTGTTAAAATGCTGTTACTTGCCTTCCTGTTTCGTGGTGGGAGTGGCAGCTGGGTCGTCCACTGCTGTTACTGCTGCTGGTTTAGCTCTAGGAGGCGCAGGCATAGCAAAACTAAGTTTGCTTTGAAGAAGTAGCTTTCTCCTCTTGGGCGGTGGTGGCATCCTTGCGTTGTTGCATGCAGGTAGGACATAGCTGTCATGGTTTTTGCCTTATTTCACCTTTCTGTGAGGGACAGCTGCCTATTTTTGCCTTATTTCACCTCTCTGTGAGGGATAGCTGTCAATCCCTGTTCCCTGTGGTTAATTGCCTCATGGATCGGCAGGTGTGTGGGCTTGATTGCACCTGATGCAGTGCAGCTGTGCCTATGGCCATGTGGAGTCTATTTAAGTTTGGAGATTGCAGTGTCAACTGCTTTTTCATTTCCTAGTGTTGGCTGTCCTTTTGGTCACGCTCATTATATTGAAGTGTAGTCTGATCTCTGATTCAGAATTGAGCTTTATGGTAGTCATTCTTATTTTAGGCTACTCACGTGATTCTACAAATAAACTCCCTTAGTGGAGGTTTATTGTTTTGCTTTTTCCAATATAAACTCCTTTATTAGGAGGTGTCCTTGTGGCTTATTTACTTTTATACTATACACTGTAAAAAGTAACCAGCATTTCACAACATTTAACAGTATTATCTTACAGTAACATATTGTAATTAAGGCCTCCTGTAATATCCCAACAAATACATGTAAAAAAGACAGTATCTTTTGATTTCACATTATATTATTCTTATTTCACAATAAAATACCGCAATCAAAATCCTCTGTAATATCACATCAGATGTTGTAATCTCACAATAGCATACCAACATATCACATTATATTATTCTTATTTCACAATAAGATACCGCAATCAAAATCCTCTGTAATATCACATCAGATGTTGTAATATCACAGTAGCATATGAATATTTCACATAATTTATTTATTATTTCACAATAAAATATTGCAATCAAAATCCTCTGTAATATCACATCAGATGTTGTAATCTCACAGTAGCATATCAACATATCACATTATATTATTCTTATTTCACAATAAGATATTGCAATTTTATACAAAACAAGACGAAAGTGTTTCTCTGTAATATCACATCAGATGTTGTAATCTCACAATAGCATATCAATTTATCACATTATATTATTCTTATTTCACAATCAAATATTGTAATTTTATACAAAACAAGACGAAAGTCTTTCTCTGTAATATCACATCAGATGTTGTAATCTCACAATAGCATATCAACATATCACATTATATTATTCTTATTTCACAATAAGATACCGCAATCAAAATCCTCTGTAATATCACATCAGATGTTGTAATCTCACAGTAGCATATGAATATTTCACATAATTTATTTATTATTTCACAATAAAATATTGCAATCAAAATCCTCTGTAATATCACATCAGATGTTGTAATCTCACAGTAGCATATCAACATATCACATTATATTATTCTTATTTCACAATAAGATATTGTAATTTCATACAAAACAAGACGAAAGTGTTTCTCTGTAATATCACATCAGATGTTGTAATCTCACAATAGCATATCAATTTATCACATTATATTATTCTTATTTCACAATAAAATATTGTAATTTTATACAAAACAAGATGAAAGTCTTTCTCTGTAATATCACATCAGATGTTGTAATCTCACAATAGCATATCAATTTATCACATTATATTATTCTTATTTCACAATAAAATATTGTAATTTTATACAAAACAAGATGAAAGTGTTTCTCTGTAATATCACATCAGATGTTGTAATCTCACAATAGCATATCAATTTATCACATTATATTATTCTTATTTCACAATCAAATATTGTAATTTTATACAAAACAAGACGAAAGTCTTTCTCTGTAATATCACATCAGATGTTGTAATCTCACAATAGCATATCAACATATCACATTATATTATTCTTATTTCACAATAAGATACCGCAATCAAAATCCTCTGTAATATCACATCAGATGTTGTAATCTCACAGTAGCATATGAATATTTCACATAATTTATTTATTATTTCACAATAAAATATTGCAATCAAAATCCTCTGTAATATCACATCAGATGTTGTAATCTCACAGTAGCATATCAACATATCACATTATATTATTCTTATTTCACAATAAGATATTGTAATTTTATACAAAACAAGACGAAAGTGTTTCTCTGTAATATCACATCAGATGTTGTAATCTCACAATAGCATATCAATTTATCACATTATATTATTCTTATTTCACAATAAAATATTGTAATTTTATACAAAACAAGATGAAAGTATTTCTCTGTAATATCACATCAGATGTTGTAATCTCACAGTAGCATATCAACATATCACATTATATTATTCTTATTTCACAATAGAATATTGTAATTTTATACAAAACAAGACAAAAGTCTTTCTCTGTAATATCACATCAGATGTTGTAATCTCACAATAGCATATCAACATATCACATTATATTATTCTTATTTCACAATAAGATACCGCAATCAAAATCCTCTGTAATATCACATCAGATGTTGTAATCTCACAGTAGCATATGAATATTTCACATAATTTATTTATTATTTCACAATAAAATATTGCAATCAAAATCCTCTGTAATATCACATCACATTTTTTTATCTCACAGTAGCATATGAATATTTCACATAATTTATTTATTATTTCACAATAATATATTGTAATTTTATTAAAAAAAACAAGACAAAAGTCTTTCTCTGTCATATCACATCAGATGTTGTAATCTCACAATAGCATATCAACATATCACATTATATTATTCTTATTTCACAATAAGGTGTTATAAGTGGTTGCTAGGGTGTTTCTAGGTGGTTGCTGTTATGGGTGGTTGCTAGGGTGTTTCTAGGTGGTTGCTAGGGTGTTATAAGTGGTTGCTAGGGTGTTTCTATGGTTGCTAGGGTGTTATAAGTGGTTGCTAGGGTGTTTCTAGGTGGTTGCTAGGGTGTTATAGCTGGTTGCTAGGGTGTTTCTAGGTGGTTGCTAGGGTGTTTCTATGGTTGCTAAGGTGTTATAAGTGGTTGCTAGGGTGTTTCTAGGTGGTTGCTAGGGTGTTTCTAGGTGGTTGCTAGGGTGTTATGGGTGGTTGCTAGGGTGTTTCTAGGTGGTTGCTAGGGTGTTATAAGTGGTTGCTAGGGTGTTTCTAGGTGGTTGCTAGGGTGTTTCTAGGTGGTTGCTAGGGTGTTATGGGTGGTTGCTAGGGTGTTTCTAGGTGGTTGCTAGGGTGTTATAAGTGGTTGCTAGGGTGTTTCTATGGTTGCTAGGGTGTTATAAGTGGTTGCTAGGGTGTTTCTAGGTGGTTGCTAGGGTGTTATAGCTGGTTGCTAGGGTGTTTCTAGGTGGTTGCTAGGGTGTTTCTATGGTTGCTAGGGTGTTATAAGTGGTTGCTAGGGTGTTTCTAGGTGGTTGCTAGGGTGTTTCTAGGTGGTTGCTAGGGTGTTATGGGTGGTTGCTAGGGTGTTTCTAGGTGGTTGCTAGGGTGTTATAAGTGGTTGCTAGGGTGTTTCTAGGTGGTTGCTAGGGTGTTTCTAGGTGGTTGCTAGGGTGTTATGGGTGGTTGCTAGGGTGTTTCTAGGTGGTTGCTAGGGTGTTATAAGTGGTTGCTAGGGTGTTTCTAGGTGGTTGCTAGGGTGTTATATATGGTTGCTAGGGTGTTTCTAGGTGGTTGCTAGGGTGTTATAAGTGGTTGCTAGGGTGTTTCTAGGTGGTTGCTAGGGTGTTATAAGTGGTTGCTAGGGTGTTTCTAGGTGGTTGCTGTTATGGGTGGTTGCTAGGGTGTTTCTAGGTGGTTGCTAGGGTGTTATAAGTGGTTGCTAGGGTGTTTCTATGGTTGCTAGGGTGTTATAAGTGGTTGCTAGGGTGTTTCTAGGTGGTTGCTAGGGTGTTATGGGTGGTTGCTAGGGTGTTTCTAGGTGGTTGCTAGGGTGTTATAAGTGGTTGCTAGGGTGTTTCTAGGTGGTTGCTAGGGTGTTTCTAGGTGGTTGCTAGGGTGTTATGGGTGGTTGCTAGGGTGTTTCTAGGTGGTTGCTAGGGTGTTATAAGTGGTTGCTAGGGTGTTTCTAGGTGGTTGCTAGGGTGTTATAAGTGGTTGCTAGGGTGTTTCTAGGTGGTTGCTATGGTGTTATAAGTGGTTGCTAGGGTGTTTCTAGGTGGTTGCTAGGGTGTTATAAGTGGTTGCTAGGGTGTTATATATGGTTGCTAGGTTGTTTCTAGGTGGTTGCTAGGGTGTTATAAGTGGTTGCTAGGGTGTTTCTATGGTTGCTAGGGTGTTATAAGTGGTTGCTAGGGTGTTTCTAGGTGGTTGCTAGGGTGTTATGGGTGGTTGCTAGGGTGTTTCTAGGTGGTTGCTAGGGTGTTATAAGTGGTTGCTAGGGTGTTTCTAGGTGGTTGCTAGGGTGTTTCTAGGTGGTTGCTAGGGTGTTATGGGTGGTTGCTAGGGTGTTTCTAGGTGGTTGCTAGGGTGTTATAAGTGGTTGCTAGGGTGTTTCTAGGTGGTTGCTAGGGTGTTATAAGTGGTTGCTAGGGTGTTTCTAGGTGGTTGCTATGGTGTTATAAGTGGTTGCTAGGGTGTTTCTAGGTGGTTGCTAGGGTGTTATAAGTGGTTGCTAGGGTGTTTCTAGGTGGTTGCTAGGGTGTTATATATGGTTGCTAGGTTGTTTCTAGGTGGTTGCTAGGGTGTTATAAGTGGTTGCTAGGGTGTTTCTATGGTTGCTAGGGTGTTATAAGTGGTTGCTAGGGTGTTTCTAGGTGGTTGCTAGGGTGTTATGGGTGGTTGCTAGGGTGTTTCTAGGTGGTTGCTAGGGTGTTATAAGTGGTTGCTAGGGTGTTTCTAGGTGGTTGCTAGGGTGTTATAAGTGGTTGCTAGGGTGTTTCTAGGTGGTTGCTATGGTGTTATAAGTGGTTGCTAGGGTGTTTCTAGGTGGTTGCTAGGGTGTTATAAGTGGTTGCTAGGGTGTTTCTAGGTGGTTGCTAGGGTGTTATATATGGTTGCTAGGTTGTTTCTAGGTGGTTGCTAGGGTGTTATATGTGGTTGCTAGGGTGTTTCTTGGTGGTTGCTAGGGTGTTATAAGTGGTTGCTAGGGTGTTTCTAGGTGGTTGCTAGGGTGTTATATGTGGTTGCTAGGGTGTTTCTAGGTGGTTGCTAGGGTGTTATAAGTGGTTGCTAGGGTGTTTCTAGGTGGTTGCTAGGGTGTTATATGTGGTTGCTAGGGTGTTTCTAGGTGGTTGCTAGGGTGAAAAGCATGGTGAAGAGGTCGTGACCCGGGTGGGCGGGGTCTGCCATGATCTTCCTCGCCCTCCTCAAGGCCCTGGAGGAATGTAGGGACTTGAGGGAGGGAAGGGGGCAGCCGATCACACTCTCCGCTGATCGTATCACCCGCTGCAGCCTTGTCCCTGACCGTGGCTGCAGGGAACCAGGTGATGATGGAGAGGGTGAGGATGGACTGGATGATGGCAGTGTAGAACTGGACCATCATAGTCCTCTGCAGCCTAAACTTCCCTAACAGGGGAGCCTATATCATTGGGACAGGTCTCTGCTCATCAGCAAGGAAAGGTACTGCTTTGGGGAGAAAGTATATCATCTATCACTACTGCCACCAGGTGTGGGAGGGTGCGGGTAGTATTAGGAGAAGTGTGGGTGTGTGGGGAATTACTGCGAGTCGCCCTGGAGGGCAAGAAGGACCAGCTCACTACCCCTAGGTTAGTAAATCCTATAGGCCCCATCCACCACTCTGCTAAAGCTCCACTCTACTCCTGCACTAAAGTCAGGGATTCAGTTGGACTCAGATCTGCATGCTGCGTTCCCCCTACCTGGTGAACGTTCATAGGGATAATCCACCCTGCTACACAAACATCTCAAAACAAACTGGTCAGACTACATGCTTGACCTTACTCCTAGAACCCACCTCACCCCTGCCCACTTTGACAACCTAGGATGGCTTAGAGACGACAGAGTACATCAACATGCAATGGGCCTGGTACCCAGATTCGGCTCAATCAGGGACTAAACATGTTTCGCAATTATGCCAGATCAATGTGGAACGCCCTACCCAAAGCTGTAAAGGAATGTGAATCACTACCCACTTTCAAAACCACTCTCAAAGAACACCTATACGGGAGACTGCAATTCGAAACTGGCCCCTGTAAATGTCCTAACCCAACCCCCTCCAATGTACAGTAAATTACCAAACATGGTTTTGTCAATATTCCAATGTGCTTGTATACAGTTGTACAGTGTCCACCCACCCCTCCTATACCCAACCTACCCAACCCCCCCACCCCACCCACCCAACCATCTCCAATGTACAGCCCCCCCCCACCCCACCCCACCTAATGTACGGTTTCATAAATGTATAGATGTAGCAGTACTGTCTGTATGTCATGTATGTGTGTGTGTGTGTGTGTGTAAATGAATGAACCGAAATATGTAGTTTGCTGATAGATACACAAAATGGGTTTATTTATGTTGATTTAATTTGGTTGTGTTGATGTTTCCATTTTTGCAAAATGCATATTCTGTTTGTTTTACACAATAAGTCTATTGGTGTGTTGTGTGTGTGTAAGGGCAGGTGTAGAAGATTTTTTCTTCTTCCTGTTCCTTTCGGCCATGGTATTTGGTGAATTATATGTACTGTTGGACTGTGGTAATTCCATGTACGAATAAATAAATGATGATGACGATGTATGTCCTGATGAATTGAAAGGTTATGGGGGACCCTGATGTAAACAAGACGAAAGTCTTTCTCTGGTCTGCATCCCCTTAACAATTGTGTGTATTGAGCTGTACTGTATTGTACCCATTCTGCAATCTGTTAATAAAGTTTTCAATCAATCAATCAATCAATCAATCAATCAATCAATCAATCAATCAGTACCCGTTCTGCACCTGCGTATTGGGGGCCACTATATAATGCATGATTAGGAGACATGTTGAGACTTGTCTAGGCTGCCTGCACACACACCAGCTTCCTGGGCGGGCGCCTCCCAGAATGCACTACACCTGTACCTTGCCTCCCAGAATACCTGCACCTTCCTCCATTGTTGTATCAGCGTGTGCTGTATCTCTGCATCGTTAATCGACAATAAAACGTGAGTATATAGTGCATGATAAAGTCGATGGTGGATATTATTCTGTATCTATGATTTCGATTGCAAACGCCAGCGGAGTAGTGCTGTGTTCGTTTTTTACATGGTTATGCGTTTTTACACGTTATGTGTGCCTGCTGCTAATGTTAGCTGTTAGCTATGTCTGACCTCTGTTGGGTAATGCAACGTTGCCTACCAAACAACGGGACCACTGTGTTTTTTTTTTATATTGCTCCTGGCTGTTCAAACTAATTTTACCGTGTGAAAGAGGGGAAAGTTGGTTCATTTCCACAAACTACCAGTGAAAAAGTGTTGTTCTGAACTGGAGCTATAGTATAGCCAGCCATTTAGCTACCTGGCTACCTATATAGCTTCAGTTCAGCTAACTAGCTACATGCAGCATTTAGCCAGTGATGGGCAAGCTACTTGGAAAATGTAGTAAGCTACACTAGTTACTCTCGATTAAATATAGCTCAACTACAATGGAAGCTATCCCCAGATAAATGTAGCAAGCTACACTACAAAAATAGCACACTACTTTTTTTTTTTTTTTTTTTACTTTACTTTATGATCAGGTTTCCACCAAACAAATACAGTAGGCAGGCAAAAGAAAGTTCAGTTTGTTTATGAAACAAGCCCTCGGTCTGGCTTTTTGTGTCATCATTTTAACATGAACTTGTATTATGTACAAAATGTTAATAAAGTATGAGGAAATAACTGTGGAAACGTAATAAATAAAAGGCCAAATCAATCAAATAAACACTAAAATATATACTCTCTCTATTGGAATGGAGACTTTTCAGCACAGGATAAACTGCCCACTTTATCAACCAAAACTTCTTCAATATCAGAATTTTAACTAATAATAACTGTCTTACTGAATTTTACTATTATGCTACCATGTCTATACTACCACCAACTATGCTGTCTATACTACAGTATGTACTCGGAGTATAACACTCAAGCTCGACACTGCTAGACAAACAATACTAATTTATAGACTATTTGTTTCCTGTGCAGTACACCTGAGATTAATCACCTCATGCAGTACTGTTTGACATGAATTTATGCGTCGTTCCCTGTGTTTTTTTTCTTTCCTCTTGCCTCCCTCCCTTGTCCTAGGGCCTGCCTACTGATTGCCTATGCCTGAATCTTTCCGGCCGACAAGGCGTACAGGACAGTAATCTGCACTGACGTCTCCCCAGATCCATGCACGGATTGCTTCTTGGTTGTATAGGTAGGCCTATATGCAACACAGATCGTAGTTTATAGACTATATTTGTTTCCTGTGCAGTACACCTGAGATTAATCACCTCATGCAGTACTGTTTGACATGAATTTATGCGTCGTTCCCTGTGTTTTTTTTCTGTCCTAGGGCCTGCCTACTGATTGCCTATGCCTGAATCTTTCCGGCCGACAAGGCGTACAGGACAGTAATCTGCACTGACGTCTCCCCAGATCCATGCACGGATTGCTTCTTGGTTGTATAGGTAGGCCTATATGCAACACAGATCGTAGTTTATAGACTATATTTGTTTCCTGTGCAGTACACCTGAGATTAATCACCTCATGCAGTACTGTTTGACATGAATTTATGCGTCGTTCCCTGTGTTTTTTTTCTGTCCTAGGGCCTGCCTACTGATTGCCTATGCCTGAATCTTTCCGGCCGACAAGGCGTACAGGACAGTAATCTGCACTGACGTCTCCCCAGATCCATGCACGGATTGCTTCTTGGTTGTATAGGTAGGCCTATATGCAACACAGATCGTAGTTTATAGACTATATTTGTTTCCTGTGCAGTACACCTGAGATTAATCACCTCATGCAGTACTGTTTGACATGAATTTATGCGTCGTTCCCTGTGTTTTTTTTCTGTCCTAGGGCCTGCCTACTGATTGCCTATGCCTGAATCTTTCCGGCCGACAAGGCGTACAGGACAGTAATCTGCACTGACGTCTCCCCAGATCCATGCACGGATTGCTTCTTGGTTGTATAGGTAGGCCTATATGCAACACAGATCGTAGTTTATAGACTATATTTGTTTCCTGTGCAGTACACCTGAGATTAATCACCTCATGCAGTACTGTTTGACATGAATTTATGCGTCGTTCCCTGTGTTTTTTTTCTTTCCTCTTGCCTCCCTCCCTTGTCCTAGGGCCTGCCAACTGATTGCCTGCCTGAATCGTTCTGGCCGACAAGGCGTACAGGACAGTAATCTGCACTGACGTCTCCCCAGATCCATGCACGGATTGCTTCTTGGTTGTATAGGTAGGCCTATATGCAACACAGATCGTAGTTTATAGACTATTTGTTTCCTGTGCAGTACACCTGAGATTAGCCTATAGTATACGTTCATAATCTGCATGCAAACTGTAATCTCTCCTTTCTCTGGTTTCCTTTTTTCTAGGTCATCAGAGAGGTCTTTAACATACAGTATCCTGTTCAGTGGCATCTTGTTCAGTGAGGCAGCCAGGCTAACCAGTGTTCAGTGTGAGGCAGATGTAATGATTGGGTAGGTAACTATAGCACGCACAACAATGTTCCACTGTAAATATATTCGATGTCAGCATGTGTCTGAGAGTGTGCATACCTTTGTCCAGCACGCGCAGCTCCACAGTAACGCCCCCAATTATCTTTATCAGTGCGGGATACCTGACTGCTCACAGAGGTTCAGAAAACACGCAGCACTGAGATCTCATATATATAGGCTGCATAGGTGCTACCTGCAAGCTGGTCAGCCGCCTAGACCTCCTAGATCAGCTCTACCACCTGACACATCCTTGAAATGTGTGCTTGAGGCTTGTGCATTTAAGTGTGACACTTTAGCCTCTCTTATCAAGCATTTGAAGACACACATAAAGGGAGGAATGGAATCGCCATGTCCATTTAGAGGTTGTGATTGCAGGTTCACAAACGTAATGACTTTTGCTTCACATATTTCCAGGAAACACAAGGATTCAGTTTTAGATGACTTGGTACTAGACAAGTCTACAGAGTCATTGCCAGAACCCAGTCAGACGTATTCAGAAGCTGCTGGTGAACATGATGAACCAGAAGTGCCATTAGCTGTGGACGAAACCCTTTTTTTACATAACCTTACACTTTTCTATTTGAAATTGCAATCTAAGCTACTCTTACCGGCAAGCACCATACAAACCATTATTGAGGACTTTCAAATTGCTCATGAACTTGGCCTGTCTCATACACTTAACGTTCTGAGTGAGAAATTGAAGAAACTTGGAATCCCTCAGGCCACTATAAGCAGCATGGTTGATGAAGTGAACAGAGATGATCTACTCACACTTTTTAACAAGGGAAGACTCAGTACAGATACAAAGAGGAAGTCTGCTTTTAAAGAGTGTTTCAACCATGTTCATCCCGTGCCTTTGCTCTTGGGCAATGATGAAAATGACAAAGAATGCTTTGCTCAGTATGTACCTATACATGAGACATTGGTGACACTGTTCAAAAACGAGTCTCTACGAGAACAGTATAACATGACACGTTTGCAGCAATCTACTGATGCTGTCTATCAGGATGTCAAGGATGGAGAAGGATTTCAAAGTAATCCAATGTTGAAAGCTGACCCTTCCTCACTTGGTTTGATACTGTACCAAGATGCCTTCGAGGTTGTTAATCCACTGGGCTCAGGGAAGAAAAAGCACAAGGTCTTAGCTGTTTACCTAACCCTGACTGACATCTTGCCTCACAATAGATCTTCTATAGATCAAATGCAACTTGTTCTCTTATGTAGGGAGCAGGACTTTAAGTATTTTGGGCTAAAAAAGGTTTTTGCACATCTGATTGAGGACCTCAAAATCCTGGAGGAGAGAGGTGTAGTCATATCTGATGGCACTGTACTAAAGGGCTCTTTGGTTGCCATTGCAGGAGACAACTTAGGATCCCATTCTATTGGGGGATTTTTAGAAAACTTCAGTCGATCTAAATATTTTTGTCGCTACTGTCAGGTACAGAGAGAGGATTTTGTGAAGAATCCAGTGTTGTGTGGTGCCACAAGAACGGTCCAATCATACACAAGTAATTTGCAAGACCTGGAAACTAGTACCACAGACTCTGTATGCGGTATCAAGTTTGACTCTCCTTTCAACCAGCTTTCTCATTTCCATGTTTGCCAGCCTGGCCTCCCACCATGTCTAGGCCATGATTTATTTGAGGGAGTCATGGCTTATGACCTTCCTTTATATATTCGCCATTTAGTCCAGGAGAATCATTTTACTTACCTGCAGTTAAATCGGTGCAAAAACAAGTTCCGATATGAAGGGAACGATGGTAGGGACAAACCAGCAGACCTCTCTCCCAGCAGTGACAAACTAAGTGGGCATGCAGTTCAAAACTGGTGTTTCCTTAGATTACTCCCTCTCTTGGTGGGTGGCAGGATTAAAGATCCCTGTGACAATGAGGTGTGGCAGCTCATTTTGCAGCTGAGAGAGATGGTTGAGCTTATCTGTGCACCAGTCATTACAGAAGGCCAGGTAGCATATCTGAAAGTCATCACAGAGGAGTACATATGCAACAGGAAAAGGCTCTTCCCCAATGCCCCCCTGAGGCCAAAGCATCACTATATTGGCCATTATCCAGATCTAATCATCCACTTTGGCCCACTTATTCGCCTGTGGACTCTGCGGTTTGAAAGCAAACACACTTTTTTCAAACAGTGTGCCAGAAAATTGCACAATTTCAAAAATCTGTGCAAAACACTAGCAGAGAGACACCAACTCCTCCAGGCCTACCTGAGTGCGGGAAACTTGTTTCCTCCTGTTATACAGGTAGAGAAGGGGACTGCCTTTTATTTGGATGATTACAACAACAAGATCAGGGCATCTGTAGCCAGTTGTCAATTTGAGTCTCAGTCTGCAGTGGCTTGTAACAATGTTACAGTCAAAGGCACAGACTACAGAAAGGGGATGTTCATCTTGTTTGGGAACAGTGATGA
This sequence comes from Notolepis coatsorum, assembly GCF_963971535.1. Classification (NCBI taxonomy): domain Eukaryota; kingdom Metazoa; phylum Chordata; class Actinopteri; order Aulopiformes; family Paralepididae; genus Notolepis; species Notolepis coatsorum. The sequence goes on along the minus strand of NC_140166.1, from coordinate 182,567,789 downwards.
AGGACTTCACATGGGGAAGATTATGCTGGTCATTGTTGCCCAAAACTCTGTCCACTTTGTCTCAGAGAAACACATTTGTGTGAAGTTGATTGACATGGGTGTGTACTGTGACTTAGGAGTGGCCCAAGAGGATTACGTGTGCATTAAGCACAAAGATTTACTGGACTACTATCCTCTTCCAGCATACAACGTGCACGATCAGATGCTTATTGCGCTCCACCATTCTTTTCCAGGAGCAGTTTAAACAGGAAAGGGAGGATATGACAGACGTGAGGACAGACGTAAGTGGAGCAGGATATCAAGTAACCTTAAGATAGTTGATTTTGTATTGTTGATTGTATAGCGAGCACATGTTGGCAGTTAACCGCATATAGTGCACTGCAAACAGACAAGTAGGGAATATGCACAAACTGATTCATGATTGACCCTAATCAATGAGACTAGGTAATGGAAGATATAAAGGAAGCAGTTTGGTCATATTTACCGGGCCTCCCTGATGACTTACTGACCACCCTACTTGAGGATCTTGGAGTGGAGAGTGTCGAAGATCTGGCCTTAATGGAGAGGGTGGATCTGGTCCGACACCTCAAACCAATCCAGTGTCGGAAGCTGATGGATGGTCTTAAGAAAGGTAAATTCATATTTAGACTTGCGTGACACTTGGAACTATGCCCTTGGAACATTGGCATAACTGTTTTTGTCCCTTCTAGGGTTAGTAACCCTTAATATGGAGGTGCTCCCTCCCCATCCAATTGCTTCAAGTTCCCCAACACATCCAATTGCTTCAAGTTCCCCAACAACGAGCTCTGTGAACACTCTGTCCTCTCCGAACACCTCTATGCAATCTCTGTTGTGCAGCCCCCCAAGCACTCCAAACTCTTCACAGCCTGGCAGCGCATGGCATGTAGACTTTTGTGTCAACTGGAACCGGATGTCAACAGCCATTCAACGTGCAGTGGAAAAAGAACAGAGACCAAAGCCAGATGAGAGAAGGGCCTTTGTGAACGCTTTGGTGGATCAGATTATGGAGCACGAGCACAACCCAACCAGAACCACGTGCCTCAGTATCGTCCGAACAATTGTCAGGAGCCATCCTGACACCTTTGCTGACATTAGCAGGCGAGGTGAAATGGTTGGAGACGGATGCCACTCTCTTCTCCAACAAGTAAAAACAAGAGTGGAGTATAAAAGCAGGAACAACACTCTGGCTAGACGCCGCAGAGGCAGAGAGGAAAGACGGCCCACTGGCGTGGCAGGAGAGTCCAGGCTGACGAGAGGTCCTGTTGACCAATACGGGTAGGGGTGGCAAAACAAACGGCGCCAGTGTCCTCTCCATTCACGCTCGCAGCAATTAGGGGTTAAAGTGGCACTGCCAATGCTCGACTAACTTAGGTTATTTGGATTGAATGTTTAAATTATGTGTAGATTTTTTTTTAATATAATTTCTAGGGCTGTCCCTGACTAAGGATTTGGATAGTCGACTATGATTGGCCAAAATGTGCAGTTAGTCGACAAAAATAAAATAAAAAGTAGAATATATATATATATTTATATATATATTTTTTTTTATCATTCCATTTGGGCTGTGGGGGGTGCTTAATGTCTGAAGGCTTCTTGTCCTCTGCAAAAGCATGCAATTGGTCCACTGATGGATACATCTTGATATTTGTCTAGTCTAGTGTGTTCATTAGATGGGTGAAATCCTCTTTCAGTGCTTCTGTGCCTGTTTTCGTAGGCAGTTAGCCTCTGGTATGCGTGCCATTAGCGTTAGAGGCCTTTTTTCTTTTGGAAAGAATGATAAAAAAATATATATATTATAATTTTTCTTTTTTTATGTATTCCACTAAGAGGTTGCCTATGATTCCTTCCTATCCCTAGGTGTGTGAGGTGGGGCCCAGCAAGCTTACCGGACGGGGAGACAGAGGAAACCATGGCGGCTTTGAAAAGGGATCTGCGGAACATCTACTCAGGCATGCAATCTACTTTACTTTTGGTGAATTGACACCATGAATAAATATCCCACATTAAGCAAAAAGGCCACTTTAATATTCAGAATGAGTAATACAATTAAAGGTTTGCCACTCAATTTCCCAGATGTGGCAACATCAAATCTAATTGTTGTTACTTGGTTTGTATGTCTGTACACAGAGGAAGGGATGGGTGGGACAGCGAGAGCAGAACTTCTGATGGAGAGGACCTACGTCATCCTGCGGCGTTACTTGAATAAAATGCCTCCACCAACGATGGTGGCGGTCAAAGAAGAATGTCCTTTTCTCTTCTCTCAGACGGGGCTTTTCTCCCACTTTGGCCTCCTGACAGACACCGATGTCCTTCAAAAGATCAAAGATGCCCTGTGTCATCGAGGACGGACCATCCTGCAGTTCTGCCAGAAACTGGACAACCCGAAGATCAGGGATGTTCTGGCCAGATATCATCCAGAGGTTTCGGAGATCAGTGCCTGCATCGTCCTGCTCCTTATGGTGTACTTCAAGGAGCCTACGGAGAAACTACTGCTCGAAGTTGATGTACGTTTATTTAAATATTAAAATATTTGAAATGCGAGTGATTACATTAGGGGCGACTGAAGCTCAGTTGGTAGAGATGGTCGTTCATCGACCGTAGGGTTGGTGGTTCGAATCCTGGCTCTGACTGTCCGCATGTCGGAAGTGTCCTTGAGCAAGACACTTAACCCCCAAGTTGCTCCAAATGGGCCGAGCTGATGTGTGGTGAGCTGTAGTGCGTGGATTAGCTTATCTTCATCCTTTCATAATGTTAAATCTGCTATTGTGTGTTACTTTGTTGCAGACCTGTGCCACTGTTGCTGATGTGAATACTGCAGCACTCCCAAGCACCCCCTGTTTGATAATTCAAGGTAATAATGTTCAGGGATGAGCTTGTGTTCCTTTGCATCGAGGGGGAAAATCTGACCGAAGGCAGTTTGTGATACGGCACACATATGACGCTTATAAATAATATCCTGAGCTGGCATGTCTCATGTTCAACTTTGTCAGTGCTGTAAAGTTGAAACCTTTTTAAATCTTAGACAAACAAAACACTTTGCTTTCATGAAATATTGTAAGCCGTCATTTGAGGCTTTATAAAAGCAGCACAATGAACACAAATCTGTCAGTGCGACCTCATCTTAAATAAGAGACAGCATTGCTTGTTGTAAGAGAGGCAGAGTTGATTTGGCAAAAATATATATATATATATGCATTTTTCTTTTTCTTTTTAATAATCGAATTTTATTTTCATATTCAAATCCCATGCCCATCGAACGAAGCTTTGAAGTATTTAAGACAGCCTTAGTTCTGTGTCATGTCCTTGCAGGAATGTATACCTATCCACAACAACGCATGACGGGGTATCTGTTCATTTCAGGTGACGCAATGCAGCCTTCTGGATGGATGCTATCCATCGAGGGAGAAGTTGTGATGGGCCCACACCCATTATTTTTGCATGGGGTAGCTGCTTTATTCACCAGCTACTATGTCTTCAACCTGGAGTATCCTTCCGTTGGATCATCCACACTTGAGTTCATCCAAAGGTATTTTAACACTCTGAACACATGATCAATGTCATCAGTAAGACTTATCATGCAAAGACTATCTGGCTATTAAGTCCATGCCTTTCTACAGAGGCCATAAAGTAGATTAAATGCTTTGAGTATGAAGCCTGGAACCAACTATGTGAATTGGGACCACACCATCACTTGATGTTGCTGCTATCTTGTTAAGAAATTGACATAATGGTTTAATTCACATTATAGTATGGCTTCAAAATTCGGATGAGTAAACATTATGTTAGAGGTACCATGAAAAAACACAGGTGAGCACCTTGATAAATGCTGAGTCTATTTAAAACTGAAACGTATCTTTGCTTATTAACAGGTTCTTCTTGGGCATCAACCCGGAGAAAGGCTCCAGGGCAAAGAAGCGAAGCGCCATCAACCCTCAAGTGACCACCCTTTTTCGTAAGCTCATAGACTTTGAATGGTCTGCATCTGCATAGACAATCGTCCTTCTCCTGTCGTCCCCTGACGTGAACACCCTTCTTCGTAAGTAAGCTCATAAACTTTGGTCTGCAAAGACAATTGTCCTTCTCCTGTCGTCCCCTGACGTGAACACCCTTCTTCGGAAGCTCATAGACTTTGAATGGTTTGCAAAGACAATTGTCCTTCTCCTGTCGTCCCCTGACGTGAACACCCTTCTTCGGAAGCTCATAGACTTTGAATGGTCTGCATCTGTATAGACAATCGTCCTTCTCCTGTCGTCCCCTGACGTGAACACCCTTCTTCGGAAGCTCATAGACTTTGAATGGTTTGCAAAGACAATTGTCATGCTCCTGTCGTCCCTGCGCCTCTTTTGTTATTTTGAGTGCCTCTTTTGTTCTTTTGAGTGAGTGCATAAAGTGTATTCATTAGTTCCATTTTCGGGTAAGACCTGGAAGTACTAGTTTCATGGCGACAGTGGCTCGGGAGGTAGAGCAGTCGTCTGGCAATCCGGAGATTCCCGCTCCTCCCCGGGCAGCGTGTCGATGTGTCCTTGAGCAAGACACTTAACCCCTACATGCTCCCGTCGGTGTGTGAATGGGTAAAATGTGCACAAATTGTAAAAAAAAGAAAAAAAACAGCCATTTACCATTTTACTTACAAATATTATTACTTTGTCTTAGTTTTGCCGTTTTGAGCAGTGTTGACCAGCAGTTTATAAAATAATATTTAAAATGTTTATTAGCAACGCCGAGCTTTCAAACCATTGCGTTTCACTGTACGAAACTCTCGTGCAACTGTGTACCTTTGAATTTTCTCTGTGATACTTGTACAACGAGCGTTTCGCAGAGGACCAGTTCTTCAGAGTTAATATGGGATTTTCCTATGGGTCAAATGTGCACAAATTGTAAAAAAGAAAACAGCATTTACCATTTCAAGAATAAGAATATAATTCTTTGTAATATAATTCTTTGTAATAATTCTGTCTTTTGACAATAAAATCCCATAATTAACTCTGAAGAACTGGCGAAACGCTCGTCATACAAGGTGCATCAGTCAGCTAAAGCCGTTTTGAGCAGTGTTGACCAGAAGTTTATAAAATAATATTTAAAATGTTTATTAGCAATGCCGAGCTTTCAAACCATTGCGTTTCTCTGTCTGAAACCCTCATGCAACTGTGAGTACCTTTGAATTTTCTCTGCGATACTTGTACAACGAGCGGGATTTTCCTATGGGTAAAATGTGCACAAATTGTAAAAAAGAAAACAGCCATTTACCATTTCAAGAATAAGAATATAATTCTTTGTAATAATTCTGTCTTTTGACAATAAAATCCCATAATTAACTCTGAAGAACTGGCGAAACGCTCGTCGTACAAGGTGCATCAGTCAGCTAAAGCCGTTTTGAGCAGTGTTGACCAGAAGTTTATAAAATAATATTTAAAATGTTTATTAGCAATGCCGAGCTTTCAAACCATTGCGTTTCTCTGTCTGAAACCCTCATGCAACTGTGAGTACCTTTGAATTTTCTCTGCGATACTTGTACAACGAGCGGGATTTTCCTATGGGTAAAATGTGCACAAATTGTAAAAAAGAAAACAGCCATTTACCATTTCAAGAATAAGAATATAATTCTTTGTAATAATTCTGTCTTTTGACAATAAAATCCCATAATTAACTCTGAAGAACTGGCGAAACGCTCGTCGTACAAGGTGCATCAGTCAGCTAAAGCCGTTTTGAGCAGTGTTGTCCAGAAGTTTATAAAATAATATTTAAAATGTTTATTAGCAATGCCGAGCTTTCAAACCATTGCGTTTCTCTGTCTGAAACTCTCATGCAACTGTGAGTACCTTTGAATTTTCTCTGCGATACTTGTACAACGAGCGGGATTTTCCTATGGGTAAAATGTGCACAAATTGTAAAAAAGAAAACAGCCATTTACCATTTCAAGAATAAGAATATAATTCTTTGTAATAATTCTGTCTTTTGACAATAAAATCCCATAATTAACTCTGAAGAACTGGCGAAATGCTCGTCGTACAAGGTGCATCAGTCAGCTAAAGCCGTTTTGAGCAGTGTTGACCAGAAGTTTATAAAATAATATTTAAAATGTTTATTAGCAATGCCGAGCTTTCAAACCATTGCGTTTCTCTGTCCGAAACCCTCATGCAACTGTGAGTACCTTTGAATTTTCTCTGCAATACTTGTACAACAAGCGTTTCGCAGAGGACCAGTTCTTCACAGTTAATATGGGATTTTCCTATGGGTAAAATGTGCACAAATATGTAAAAAAAGAAGAAAAAAAAGCAGCCATTTACCATTTTACTTACGAATATGATTACTTTGTCTTAGTTTTGCCGTTTTGAGCAGTGTTGACCAGCAGTTTATAAAATAATATTTAAAATGTTTATTAGCAACGCCGAGCTTTCAAACCATTGCATTTCTCTGTTCGAAACTCTCGTGCAACTGTGAGTACCTTTGAATTTTCTCTGCGATACTTGTACAACGAGCGTTTCGCAGAGGACCAGTTCTTCAGAGTTAATATGGGATTTTCCTATGGGTAAAATGTGCACAAATTGTATATAAAAGAAGAAAGAAAACAGCCATTTAACATTTCAAGAATAAGAATATAATTCTTTGTAATATAATTCTGTCTTTTGACAATAAAATCCCATAATTAACTCTGAAGAACTGGCGAAACGCTCGATGTGCAAGGCGCATCAGTCAGCTAAAGCCGTTTTGAGCAGTGTTGACCAACAGTTTATAAAATAATATTTAAAATGTTTATTAGCAACGCCGAGCTTTCAAACCATTGCGTTTCTCTGTCCGAAACTCTTGTGCAACTGAGTACCTTTGAATTTTCTCTGCGATACTTGTACAACGAGCAGGATTTTCCTATGGGTAAAATGTGCACAAATTGTAAAAAAGAAAACAGCCATTTACCATTTCAAGAATAAGAATATAATTCTTTGTATATAATTACTTGTAATAATTCTGTCTTTTGACAATAAATGCCGGCTTACCTCGTGTAATTATTTGTAATAATTCTGTCTTTTGACAATAAATGCTGGCTTACCTCATGTAATTATTTGTAATAATTCTGTCTTTTGACAATAAATGCCGGCTTACCTCGTGTAATTATTTGTAATAATTCTATGTCTTTTGACAATAAATGCTGGCTTACCTCATTTGTGCGTTTGGACTGTTGTTTTTAATGTACAATAGCCTACGTGCATTTTTGAAGTCCAGCGCAGTATACTTCCTGGCAGAAGCTCACACTTTGGTTTTCTGTCATGATTAATCACGTCATCCAATAGTATTTGACAGGAAACTATTGTATGAGCTTCCTCCAGAAGTATACTGGAGCTGGGGACTATACAGTTATGCATACCATTGTAAATTGACTGTTATTTTGCCAAATTATATAATATAATAATTATTATTATTCAATTATTTTGTTGGCAAGTCTGAAAAGTAATGCAAAAGACTTGCCAACAAAATAATTGAAAAATAATAATTATTATATTATATAATTTGGCAAAATAACAGTCAATTTACAATGATAGACATGCATAACTCTATAGTCCCCAGCTCCAGTATACTTCTGGAGGAAGCTCATACAATAGTTTCATGTCAAGATACAATAGGATGACGTGATTAAACACAACAGGAAACCAAAGTGTGACCTTCAGGAAGTGTACTGGAGCTGGACTACAAAAATACATGTAGGCTATTGTAAATACACAATACATTGTTGTAATATATATACAACAAAATAATGTGATATTACAGTAATTTCTTACAATTTGATGTTGTGAAGTCACAATACATTGTTGTAATATATATACAACAAAATAATGTGATATTACAGTAATTTCTTACAATTTGATGTTGTGAAGTCACAATACATTGTTGTAATATATATACAACAAAATAATGTGATATTACAGTAATTTCTTACAATTTGATGTTGTGAAGTCACAATACATTGTTGTAATATATATACAACAGAATAATGTGATATCACAGTAATTTCTTACTGTTAGAAGTTGTGAAATTACAACAATGTATTGTACTACCATTACTGTGAAATTACAACACATTGCTGTGAAGCCATTCACAGTAAATTATTGTGAATCTTACTGTAAAAGTCATGCAAAATATTGCCAGTAATTTATTGTAATATCACAGTAATTTCTTACAGTATGAAGTTGTGAAATTACAACAATGTATTGTACTACCATTACTGTGAAATTACAACACATTGCTGTGAAGCCATTCACAGTAAATTATTGTGAATCTTACTGTAAAAGTCATGCAAAATATTGCCAGTAATTTATTGTAATATCACAGTAATTTCTTACAGTATGAAGTTGTGAAATTACAACAATGTATTGTACTACCATTACTGTGAAAGTACAACACATTGCTGTGAAGCCATTCACAGTAAATTATTGTGAATCTTACTGTAAAAGTCATGCAAAATATTGCCAGTAATTTATTGTAACTTTAGGGTGAAAGATTTTACAGTGTACCTATTTATTGAGAGTAGTCCTGTTTTTTTGGACTTGATTTATTTTCTTAATTACTCACTTTGAGATGTCCACCTGTAAAGGTTGTTTTCTGTTGTTAAATTTTTCCCCTCCTAAAATATCTGCGTAAGCAGTCTAGTGGTTGTCCGTTTCACGGATAACTTTAAGAGTCCCTGTTATCTGCTCATGACCCACACACACACAGCCCTCACAATAGCACTGTCTGTTATCAATGCTCTGTTTATACCGTGTGTAGTGGCCGACTGTCATTCCTGGGTGTGCTGACAGTCGTCCACGATGCACCCGCTAATGTGCCTTTTCACGCTGTACCAAAGTTGTGATGTTGAATGAATTGAATGTCCAAAGTTGCCGCCGGTTCGGTTTACAGGGTTTATTGTTGTCCAAAGGTAAATGATAGTAAATGAAGGGTTAAACAGAACAGTCGTCAATTGCTCCGTGGTCAGTTCCAACAGTGAAACAGTGTTTGAAGGTAAATCCTCAGCAGGTGCATAGGATCATAGTAATCACCTAGGATACTTATAGATATTGGGTGGTGAGCCCCCTAGTGTCCAAACATAAATGGTTCAGTGCATGGTTCTAATATATATATATATATATATATATATATATAATATAATATATATATAAATGGTTCAGTGCATGGTTCTAATATATATATATAATATAATTGTTATGGTTTGTAAACAACCCCAACAGCACGGCACAGACAGGTAGTTCAGAGTTAGCCAAAAACCAGGGCGTATTTATTTGCAAAACAGAAATTAGCGAAAACAACAAAAAGCGGAGAAAATGTTCTTGGCAGAGTTGTCTGCGGCTCTGCAGCTCGTCTTCAGAGCAAAGACGGCACTGTGGCGTTGCGCCTCTGACTCTGCGGCTCTGCAGCTACTTGACGATCCACTCGGGAAAACAGAGAGAGATAATGTCAACAAGACGAGCGAACGGAATACAATGCAGTCCAGAATTGTTTAGCTGAGTCAGTAACAACAACAAGCGGCTCCTCTTCAGTGTTACCCAAACACACAAAAAACAGAAAGGTCCCGAGTCCAGGAAAATGCGAGAAAAACAGAGTATCCAAAAAAAAGTACATTCCAAAACTCACCATGGCGCAATTGCGCAAAGCGGTCTATGAGGCAGAGATCCAACGGATGGCAGAGAAAAGCAACAGCGGCGACTTCCATAGACGTCCTGGAGAAAAACAGACGAGGTACAACACGGGAGGAAACAAGCCGCAGCCAGTGGTAATCCAAAACGACCCGACACAGAACGTTAGGAACACCAGAGTATATAAGGGCTCCACCGAGCTGATTAGAACTCACTTCAGGTGCGCGAAGGTAATTGGTACCTTGAAGCGTGCGGAATCGGACCAATCCTCACAATAATATATATATAATAATAATATATAAATCCACCAAGTCGGTTTCTGCCTCTACACCGTGTATGTGAGGACGTATTTGAACACACCTGACGACATGAGCTATTATTATGCAAAGACGAGTATCGAGTGGGTACTTGGCCCGTGCACACAAAAATGCGACCCCCATCCATCTGGCTACTCATCTTTGCATAATAATAGCGCAGGTCGTCAGAGACCTGAGTGAGCTCACTGCAGCTCAGAGAGAGAACAATCAGCCATTTTCCATGTGTGGTCCTAGTGCTGGTCGCGTGTCCATTTATTATCCGTTTATTATTGTGTAACATAGTTTTGGACGGTAAAAACGTGGGGGGGACAATAACTGCCTTCTGAAAACTTGCAGGGGACATGTCCCATGTGTCTCCCCCCCCATAATTACGCCCCTGGTTGCACATGGTGATTGTTGTTGTCGAGATGTAAAGTATAGATTGAACTGGTCTTAACATCAAGTGTCATGCCGCTGAGCCGCCACCAGGGGCAGAATGGCTAAGTGTGAGTGAGCAAATGAAGGAATGAGTTAGTGACATTGCCGATCATAGAGGTGCTTCATATCTAAACATAATGTCCATCCAAAGTGCACATACCCTAACTGGATTGTCAGATTTGATTTGCCATTGAAAAAATATTAGTACTCTGCATGACTCCATTTTTGCATCAGGCAGTGGATTTGGTGTTGTTTTAAATTAGGTCTCATTGGAAACAAACCTGTTTGATCACACACCCCAACAGTCAAAACCTTGGGCGTGTCAAGTTCAATCTCAGGACACGTAAAAACCTATTGTGTGCGAATGCGCATCTGGAAATTACAGGGTCGGGGGGTAATTTTCTATGGGCCCCCACACAATACTAGTCCTGTGCAAATAGACAGAAAAATGCAGTTCTTCCCTATCATCTGATCATGTAGGCCTGCGGTATAAATTGGAAAGTACCTGTATGTTACTATGAAATGTTGGCTGTAAATTCCCCGGTGTATAACCTACTATAGTTGTGCTGACAAATAAATATTGTCACCATTGAATCCCCATTTTATTTCATTGTAGAATCCCTGTTTTATTTTATTGTATAAAACGGGAATTCTATTGTAGAATTCCCATTGCAAGTGTGCAGTACATTGCTTTCACCACTGTTAGCCTACTTTCTTGTTGGAATGAAACTATTTGGAATTCAAAGTCTGCTTACTCTTCAACCACCAGAAGGCACACAGAATGCTGTTTTGTTTGAGAGGCACATATTTTGTTTTATATTGCAATGTGCCTTTTTAGTTCTACTTTGCCTTATTTCTACTTCAGTTCTACTTGTATGTTTAAATCTGCAGTGGCCTCTGCAGTACTAATGCAGAGCCCTGCCTCCAATAACTTCTGTTCCCAGCTTCAAAATCAAGCCACAGGGAGGATTATGTTTACTTATGTTTACTTGGACCCCTCCTCTTCTCTCCCTACACACAATCTTTGGGTAACATTATCACTTCTCATGCCTTCTCATACCACTGCTATGATGATGAGACTCAACTCTTCCTCTCATTTCCTACCTCAGATACCAAAGTCTCTGAACGCATCGCAGCCTGCCTGTCCGACATTTCCGCCTGGATGACGACCAGCCTCTTCAAACTAAACCTGAGCAAAATGGAGCTACTTCACTTGCAGACTGAATCCTCCCCACTGACCGACCTTTCAATCACAACCATGTGATTGCCATGACTTCGTCGCTAACCACTAAGAACCTAGGTGTGGTCCTTGACAACCGGCTGAACTTCTCTGCTCACATTGCCTCAACAACCAGCACCTTCATATTCTTCCTGAGCAAGGTGAGCAGGATCCACCCCTTCCTGACAAATGAAGCCACCCAACTCCTCAAGCAATCAACAGTCATGTCACACCTCGAATATTGCAAAGGTATGCTAGCTGGTTTACCGGCTTACGCCAACAAGGCGCTTCAACTCATACAGAATGCACCAGCTCGCCTGATATCCAAGGTTCTTGACATGACATTCCGTGCAACAAAGGGAATGTCTCCCTCCTACCTCTCGTCAATGGTCTTCTTTCAGATATTGATTGAAGAAGTGTGTTTTTAGTCGACGGCGAAAGATTGGTCGGGTTCCGGCAGTCCTAACTGTGATGGGAAGTTTGTTCCACCATTGTGGAGCGAGGACCGAGAATAGGCGGCTTCTCTTTGATGACCCTCCCGGAGCTTCATTAGGAGTGGATATGAGTGGGATAGGAGTGGGTCTGAGGCGGCCAGAGGATGTAGAGCAGAGGGATCTTGAGGGTTTAGTTAGACACCATTGACCAGAGGTAGGCGGGAGCCGTTCCCTTCACTGTGCGATATGCCAGGTCGAGGACCTTGAAGCGGATTCGTGAGGCGGTGGGAAACCAGTGCAGGTCCCTAAGAAGTGGGGTAACATGGGCTGACTTTGGTAGGTTGGAGATCAGACTGATCAGATCAGGCTGCGTTCTGGATGAGTTGAAGAGGCTTGGTGGCGGTGGCCGGTAGACCAGCGAGCAGTGCATTGCAGTAGTCGAGGCGAGACATGACTGTTGATTGGACAAGGAGTTGAGTGGCTTCTTTTTTCAGGAAGGGGCGGATCCTTCTGACATTGCTCAGGAGGAATCTGCAGGTTCTGGTGATGTGAGAAGTTCAGCCGATCGTCTAGGACTACACCAAGTTCTTGGCGGTCGGGGACGAGGCCACGGCTACATTTTCCACTGTGGTGGAAAGGTCAGTCAGCGGGGAGGATTTGGCCGGCAGGTGAAGCAATTCTATTTTGCTTAGGTTCAGTTTGAGGTGGTTGGTCGTCATCCAGGTGGAGATGTCAGACAGAGATTCGCTCCGAGATTCGCTCAGAGACATGGATATCTGAGGGAGGAAAGGAGAGGAAGAGTTGAGTATCATCGGCATAGCAATGATACGAGAAGGCATGAGACGTGATAATGTTACCCAGAGATTTGGTGTAGAGGGAGAAGAGGAGGGGCCCAAGGACCGAGCCCTGGGGGACACCCATCCAAAGGGCGCGGGGGCCGACATGGTCCCTGTCCATGATACTTGGTAGGAGCAGTCGTCGAGCTAGGATGTCAGCCATGCCAGCACAGAGCCAGTCACTCCCATTCCTGGGAGTGATGCGAGGAGGATCTGATGGTTAACTGTCGAAGGCTGCCGACAGGAGAATCAGAACAGAGGAGAGGCCCTTTGCTTTTGCTAAGTGAAGAGCATCTGTGACCGATATGAGGGCCGTCTCTGTGGAGTGACCAGTCCTGAAGCCTGACTAGGGTCTAGGACAGGGGTCGGCAACCTGCGGCTCTGTAACCACATGCTGCTCTTTAGCCAGTGGCTCCCTGTAGGTTTGAAAAAAATATATATATGGAAATAAATAACGGCTATTTTTATTTTTTATTTTCGAGATTGAGGTGATACTGTGAACTGAAATAAAAAAGTGTTTAATATTTCATCAACTAAAATATACGTAACACCTCCCTGCCGTCTGCAGGTGGCTAAGTTTCCAACCCCCCAATAAACTAACCATGGATGAATACAAAATTAATGCAGGGGGAGCTCCAGTAGCTCACCGCGTATCTCGGCGCTATTTCTGCGTCGGGAGGAGCCGTGCTGCGTCACGGTTCTGGTTGACTCCGAGTTCGATTCCCGGACCCGCCGTCATTTGCCGAATGTCTTCCCCTGTTCTCCCTCCCGTTTCACTCTACAACTGTCGGTCATGCTTGACCAGAAAAGCGATAAACGCTAAAAAATAAAGTAAAAAAAATAAATAATGCAGGGTTTAATTCAGCGTGGACAGATTCATTTGCTTTCACTACTAACGATGCAGGCTTATGATATGTGGCGAGAAATTTGCAAACAAAAAAACTTCACTCCCACAAAAAAATATCAAAAGCATGTATTTAACAAACTCAAAAATCTTCTAAACAGGGTTTTATATTAACTTAATAAATAAACAAACAAAGAATTAAATCTACTTACGTCAACAAAAACTTCCAACTAAATAACAGATAAAGCGCATAAAACGCTGAAAATAACCAACTGTACTAAGCAACAAGAGTATTTTCAATGAGGCTTGTTGTGAAGGGCCAGATTAAACTGAATATATATATGTATCGTTTGATATACTTTGTATATTATTTATATATATACACGGAATATCCCTTTACCTGCGTTCAGACCAGAGTAATATTCGCTCTCCTATTGGACAGCGCCCCCAGGCGCCAGCGTGCAAGCCCCCAACGGCAAGTTCAAAGACAACTGCAGGCATG
>NC_140166.1:182543576-182546076 GCF_963971535.1 Notolepis coatsorum | reverse complement strand
TCTCTCTTTACCTCCCCCTCTCCCCTAACCTCCATCTCTCTCTTTACCTCCCTCTCCCCTGACCTCTCCCCCTCTCTTTTACACTTTCCGTTCTTCCAGGACTGTTGTGTTTGGTGCCTCACACCCCCAATCTTTCACTCCTCTCTCACTGACTCACACCAGCCCCCCCACCCCGTCTCCTCCCTCTCAGCGGTGGTGCTGTTTTTCATTCCCTGAGTTACGACCGCTCCGAGCCGCAGCACTCGCACCGTTCCATTCCCTGCCGTCCTCTCGCTGATCCCTGAGCGGGATTTGGGAGATTTGGCTGAGAAATGGGGTCTGAGGAAGAAGCTGCACTTCCCATCGCCGGCTGAGAGGAGGGCGGAGGAGGAGCGGAGGAGGGGCGGAGGAGGGGCGGAGACAAGAGGGAAAGGTGGAGTGTGAGGAAATATAGAAAAATAAGGTCAAGGCGGCTGGGTGGCACAGCGGAGATTGCGCTCGTCACCAATGCAAGAGACTCCGGTATCGAATCCGGGTGTCAGCATTGCCTCCGGCTTGGGCCGCCGTCATACTGGCTCAATTGGCAAAGTCAGTGGGTGGAAGTCGATGGGTGGTAGTTTGGACGTTGTGGACAGCGACTCCTACAGGTCGGTTGGGGACGCCTGCACAGCAGAGACAGGAAGTGGGCGGGGGTAGTGTGAGCCTCCTATGCGTTACACCTCGCCAATGAGAGTGAGAGTCCACGCTGGCAGGTGAAACGATGTGACAGGCTGCATCCTCATGTACCGGAGGGCACACGTGATGCAAGGCTTCTATCCTCCCTATAACCGAACAGTGGGGGGCATAGTCGAGCAACGTTCAAGACAGGGGAGGGGAGAATTGGAAACACGAAATTGGGATGGAGAAAAATTGAAAATAAGGAGAAAAAGTGGATACCAAAAAAATAAGGTCAGAGGTGGAGATACAGAGGAGAGGCGGAGAGAGGAATGGATCGGATCGGGTCGATGAATGGAACAGAGTCGAACCGAACAGGATCACTCGGAGCAGCGCTGATTGTTGCGCCGGCCCGGCAGGTTTATGAGGCACTACGAAAGAGAGAGAGAGAGCCTCCAGATCCGGCTTGATTCCCTCGCCATCCGACAACTCTTTCCCAACATTTAGTCTGCATTATGACAGCCCAGAGTAAGCCCCCCTACGCCCAGACCCCAGCAGAGGCCTTAAATATGATTTAACCCTGAGTACATTATGAACTGACAGATTAGGTACACGCACACACTCAGCGCTTCTCACTCCACCCCCCAAGGGACAAGATGTGGTACTTGTTTGTTCGATACCCCACGGATCTCGCTTTTCTCCTAGATTCTCACCATGTTGTTCCTTTCTCTGCATTTAATTTGTGGAGCTAAATAACTTGTGATTCCTGTGAGAGCAGAGATAGAGAGAATTTTTGTCCCCCCTATGCCATGAAGGCTTTGCAGCAGGATGGTGATAATATAGGATAGGCCAGAGCTCACAACACCTGCCCACTCCTTGCATACAGCTATGTCCAAGCATTCGTATGTACAGTATGTTCTCTGTTCAATTGAAATCACACACAGAATCACGGAATCTGGTTTGATCTGGCTTTTAAAACAGAATTCAGACCTAATCCACAGATTTCTGAGCTCTTGGGGAAACTGTTGCAGAAGACATCATGATTAATTAATTAATGAGTTATGAACCATGAAGGATTAGCAGAAACGGTGTTAAAAGGTTTTGTGCATCTCTGGTGCACATCTGTCCGTAAATGTGTGCGTGTGTGCGTGTGTGTGTGTGTGTGTGTGTGTGTGTGTGTGTGTGTGTGTGTGTGTGTGTGTGTGGTGTGTGTGTGTGTGTGTGTGTGTGGTGTGTGTGTGTGTGTGTGTGTGTGTGTGTGTGTGTGTGTGTGTGTGTGTGTGTGTGTGTGGGTCGATGTGTAAGTGCATTCTTGCAACTTCCTGAATGGATTGACTTTCAGTAAATCCATGTGGGGTTTCTTATGAGACGATTAAGCCAAAATGTTGAAGTGACCGTGGTCCACATGGGGTGTTTTTTTTTTGGAGCGGGGGGTGGGGGTGGGGGGTTGTTGAGGGGGGGGGGGGGGGGGGGGGGGGGTGGGGGGTTGCGGTGGCTTGGGATTAACTGTTGAGAAAGCTCAGAAACTTGGAACAGACTACCAAGTGCAAATCAAAGAAACAGTCCCCCGTGAGATTTCAACCCCAAAATGTTCTCCTCTCATTGAGTTATTAGGTTAGTAGCTAATATGCTTGAAACAATCACATCATCGCAATAACATTATTGATTTCTACACAGCTGTTTTACTAATTTAGCAGCATAAGGTTGACTGGACCTGGACTTCTTCCTGTACCTCGGTCCCACATCGCAAACGCTTCAAAGTGTAACTTTTTAGCAAAGTAAATATTTACTTTTTGAAGTGTTTCATTTACACACATAAACAAACAAACAAATTGGAGTTTATGCCTCTCAGCATCTACAGTTAAAT
>NC_140166.1:182527759-182543376 GCF_963971535.1 Notolepis coatsorum | reverse complement strand
TCCTCTCTCACTGACTCACACCAGCCCCCCACCCCGTCTCTCCCTCTCAGCGGTGGTGCTGTTTTTCATTCCTGAGTTACGACCGCTCCGAGCCGCAGCACTCGCACCGTTCCATTCCCTGCCGTCCTCTCGCTGATCCCTGAGCGGGATTTGGGAGATTTGGCTGAAAATGGGGTCTGAGGAAGAAGCTGCACTTTCCCATCGCCGGCTGAGAGGAGGGCGGAGGAGGAGCGGAGGAGGGGCGGAGGAGGGGCGGAGACAAGAGGAAAGGTGGAGTGTGAGGAAATATAGAAAAATAAGGTCAAGGCGGCTGGGTGGCACAGCGGAGATTGCGCTCGTCACCAATGCAAGAGACTCCGGTATCGAATCCGGGTGTCAGCATTGCCTCCGGCTTGGGCCGGCCGTCATACTGGCTCAATTGGCAAAGTCAGTGGGTGGAAGTCGATGGGTGGTAGTTTGGACGTTGTGGACAGCGACTCCTACAGGTCGGTTGGGGGACGCCTGCACAGCAGAGACAGGAAGTGGCGGGGGTAGTGTGAGCCTCCTATGCGTTACACCTCGCCAATGAGAGTGAGAGTCCACGCTGGCAGGTGAAACGATGTGACAGGCTGCATCCTCATGTACCGGAGGGCACACGTGATGCAAGGCTTCTATCCTCCCTATAACCGAACAGTGGGGGGCATAGTCGAGCAACGTTCAAGACAGGGGAGGGGAGAATTGGAAACACGAAATTGGGATGGAGAAAAATTGAAAATAAGGAGAAAAAGTGGATACCAAAAAAATAAGGTCAGAGGTGGAGATACAGAGGAGAGGCGGAGAGAGGAATGGATCGGATCGGGTCAATGAATGGAACAGAGTCGAACCGAACAGGATCACTCGGAGCAGCGCTGATTGTTGCGCCGGCCCGGCAGGTTTATGAGGCACTACGAAAGAGAGAGAGAGAGCCTCCAGATCCGGCTTGATTCCTCGCCATCCGACAACTCTTTCCCAACATTTAGTCTGCATTATGACAGCCCAGAGTAAGCCCCCTACGCCCAGACCCCAGCAGAGGCCTTAAATATGATTTAACCCTGAGTACATTATGAACTGACAGATTAGGTACACGCACACACTCAGCGCTTCTCACTCCACCCCCCAAGGACAAGATGTGGTCCTTGTTTGTTCGATACCCCACGGATCTCGCTTTTCTCCTAGATTCTCACCATGTTGTTCCTTTCTCTGCATTTAATTTGTGGAGCTAAATAACTTGTGATTCCTGTGAGAGCACAGATAGAGAGAATTTTTGTCCCCCCTATGCCATGAAGGCTTTGCAGCAGATGGTGATAATATAGGATAGGCCAGAGCTCACAACACCTGCCCACTCCTTGCATACAGCTATGTCCAAGCATTCGTATGTACAGTATGTTCTCTGTTCAATTGAAATCACACACAGAATCACGGAATCTGGTTTTGATCTGGCTTTTAAAACAGAATTCAGACCTAATCCACAGATTTCTGAGCTCTTGGGGAAACTGTTGCAGAAGACATCATGATTAATTAATTAATGAGTTATGAAACCATGAAGGATTAGCAGAAACGTGTTAAAAGGTTTTGTGCATCTCTGGTGCACATCTGTCCGTAAATGTGTGCGTGTGTGCGTGTGTGTGTGTGTGTGTGTGTGTGTGTGTGTGTGTGTGTGTGTGTGTGTGTGTGTGTGTGTGTGTGTGTGTGTGTGTGTGTGTGTGTGTGGGTCGATGTGTAAGTGCATTCTTGCCTTTAACTTCCTGAATGGATTGACTTTCAGTAAATCCATGTGGGGTTTCTTATGAGACGATTAAGCCAAAATGTTGAAGTGACCGTGGTCCACATGGGGTGTTTTTTTTTTTGGAGCGGGGGGGTGGGGGTGGGGGTGGGGGGTTGTTGAGGGGGGGGGGGGAGGGGGGGGGGGGGGGTTGCGGTGGCTTGGGATTAACTGTTGAGAAAGCTCAGAAACTTGGAACAGACTACCAAGTGCAAATCAAAGAAACAGTCCCCCGTGAGATTTCAACCCCAAAATGTTCTCCTCTCATTGAGTTATTAGGTTAGTAGCTAATATGCTTGAAACAATCACATCATCGCAATAACATTATTGATTTCTACACAGCTGTTTTACTAATTTAGCAGCATAAGGTTGACTGGACCTGGACTTCTTCCTGTACCTCGGTCCCACATCGCAAACGCTTCAAAGTGTAACTTTTTAGCAAAGTAAATATTTACTTTTTGAAGTGTTTCATTTACACACATAAACAAACAAACAAATTGGAGTTTATGCCTCTCAGCATCTACAGTTAAATTACATTTCAAACATGGACCTTTCTTTATCTTTAAAGGTAGGCTACTTTGTAATGCTGTCGAACAATGAACTCTGGGTAGAAGAGCCCCTCTTGGTACTGCACTTTGGCCTGCTGTGGGGATAGGGGAGGGATTGCTATTGCTGGCCACACTATACACTATATATTCACACTATAAATTATTTTTTATATATATATATATATATATATATATATATATATATATATATATATATATATATATATATATATAATATAATGTAATATAATATAATATACAGATATGGAGCCAATAGAGAGCCTGGCAGTCAGCTAGTTGATGAAACAAGTGGGTCTCAAGGCCAAGTGGATAACGAGCATTGAGGCGCCTCATCAAAGAGGAGGTGTCCCAGGTGTGCTCTATTTTCTTCAAATGGGGTTTGTTTCAGTTTTGGTTCATGTCATGTCAAAGATGTGAAAAGAGGCATCTCATCAAAAAGATTTTGGTCTCTTTATTTCAGTTAGGGCTTTCAAAGTTAATACCATAATAAAAATGTAACACAAGTTTGTTTTAACAGCACTTTTTTAATTTTTTCATAACGTACACTCTGTTGCGACGTACCTTTGCTGGAAGGGCTAGTAGTGTGCGCAATATGATTGGAGCAGCCCGGCAACTCCCGTTCCAGCATCTGCCTTTGCGCTGTGCGTACCCTCCAACGATCCATCACAGTGTCTCTACAGAACAGCCGTGCGTACCCTCCAACCATCCATCACAGTGTCTCTACAGAACAGCCGTGCGTACCCTCCAACCATCCATCACAGTGTCTCTACAGAACAGCCGTGCGTACCCTCCAACCATCCATCACAGTGTCTCTACAGAACAGCCGTGCGTACCCTCCAACCATCCATCACAGTGTCTCTACAGAACAGCCGTGCGTACCCTCCAACCATCCATCACAGTGTCTCTACAGAACAGCCGTGCGTACCCTCCAACCATCCATCACAGTGTCTCTACAGAACAGCCGTGCGTACCCTCCAACCATCCATCACAGTGTCTCTACAGACCAGCCGTGCGTACCCTCCAACCATCCATCACAGTGTCTCTACAGAACAGCCGTGCGTACCCTCCAACCATCCATCACAGTGTCTCTACAGAACAGTCAACATCGCATTGACAAAACACAGAAAGGTTAGTGGGACATTTTCAAGCACAGTCCTCCACACTCCACGGAGCTCGAACAACAGACGATCAAAAGAGTCCCTTTTACACGGGATGTGCCTACGAGATGGAACGGCACCCTGGAGATGATCAAGCGTGGTCAGAGTGGATGAAGAGGAGGACTCTGCTGCAGGAATGTGTGGAGTGTTACAGGGCAGAGCCCACTATTGACGTGGAGGACTGTCCCCAGCAGTGGTGGTGGTCCCAACATGAAGGGGCACACACAGCAAGCTGGCCCGCCTCGCTGCACGCAAATACTTGGCAACACCACATCAGTACCATGTGAGAGGTTATTTTCATTGTCTGGGGCATGTTGTTCAGAAGAAACAAGCTGCCCTGTCGTCCGACAATGTAAATAGGCTTGTCTGTTTTAAGCAACTGGCTCTGTGCAAATAAATAGGAGTTTAGTAGGAGGTAGAGGCAGAAAGACAGAGAGAGTGGAGGCACATTGCACGCACATACACACATACACACAGAGGGAGCGAGGGGGGAGAAAGAGAGAGAGACACATACAGGGGGATAGTGTCATGCCCCTCCAGTCCTCCAGGCTTCCCACCCACTATAACCCTTGGTTCTCCCACTCTATCCCGACCTAGCTACTCTCCCTCTCTTCCTCTCTCTCTGATTACAGGATGGGGTGCAGGTGTGTGTCAGCCAGAGGAGCAGCTGAGTGACATCTACCAGCTGATTACCAACCCTATCTACCTGGCCCAGATGTCATGCGGCTGCCAGATCATAGTTCCTTATTTCCAGTCAGTCCGTATTCTCGTGCCTTGTTCTATTTATCAGTCCGTGTTCTATTGTGCTTCTATCATCCTTGTCCTCCTCTTGCTCACAGTTCCTGCCTGGCTCCACTCCCTGTTCCCCCATCTTGGATTCCTGTGAATGACCTCTGCCTGCTTGACCATTTTCTCCGTGAACATCCCTGGACTGTATGAGGACCCTCTCCTGGCTACGACCCCTACGCTCGTCTGACGACCCCATACCGGCTCATTCCTTGGACAGTCTGAATACCCGCTCCTGGCTACGACTCCCCCACCCATCTTAGTACCCTGTACCCCCTCACTCCCTGGACTGTCCAGCGACTGGATTATGTTACTCTTCTTTTCTCATTAAATACACCCGACATTTGGGTTATACTCTGATTCCACATCGTCTCTGCTTGTTTGTGTCTGCACCTGTGTTCTGGCTTAGTGAAACCGTTACAGATAGCGATAGGCTACAAAGAGAGGGACACACACAGACACTCAGTTATCCAGATGGGAGCACATTACAGTGACAGAGAGGGGAGAGGGGGAGAGAAGGAAGAGGGGTTGGGGTAGAGAGAGAGATGAATTGCATACAGAGGGATAGGGGGGAGAGAGAACTTAATTTTATTGTACAAAAATGTATTATTCGGTAAGAGATAAATATCGGACTCTGTTCAGTTGGATTTGTGACACTCCTGTAACACAATATTTTTGTAATCCAGCTCTGTGCTGCCTGGAAACAATGATCCGAAGGGGCATTTGGGTTCTGTTTGACTTTTAACTGCAATATCCTAGTTCTGTATTATACTGTTTCCTGCACACTTTATTTATTGTTTGTTTTATTGTATCATCCTGTTTTGATTCCACATAGTAGAAGTGGATGTTTTGGTGAGCCTTTATTTTCCCCATGTGAGTTTGGCTTTATGTCAAACAAAAGTATGAGGGATCCAGGGAATGATCTTTGAGTAATATAACATTTTGCTGACCAATGTACTTGTGGTACAATGTGTCTGTTTTAATGCTTAAAAACAGGGGATGTTTTTGATGAAGGTTTGATGGGCCTTCGTAAAGTTGGACACTACATTGTGTGAGTACTCATATTACTGAGTAATGTTACATTTAGCAGGTAAATATGGCCATCTGTTGTTGCCTGTTGGGCTTTGCCATGTTATGATTATTTGAAGCATATTTATTTTGCGCTAAATGCAGTACCCATTTGTCATTGTTTTTGGTTATTTATTTTATTTAATAAACATACATTTTCATAAAGCAAGCATATGTCATATATTATTAAGAGTATTAAACACTTGATAAATATCCCTTTAAGGTACATTTTGAACAGATACAAAAAACTTGTGATTAATCATTATTAACTATGGACAATTGTGCGATTAATCACGATTAAATATTTGAATCGATTGACATCCCTAGTTTCAGTTCTAGTTGCATTTTATGAGTATTTTCTGTTTCGGTCCTTTAAGCCTTTTTCTGCCTCTGTCTCTTATCAATCATTTCACAATATAATTCTAATATATAGCTATACAGTAACTTTTTACACTGAATTTTTGCAGACCTCTCTTGGCAGAGCCTGAGATGTGGCTAGCATTAGCAACCCACTCCCTATCCTCACTCAACTCCAACCCACACATCAGACCAAAACAAAAAACATAAACAAAGTACAGGACCAAGTTTTTGACTTGGCACCCGCAGAGACGTTTTGCAGATGTGCATACTTCACCTTGTTCACATCACTAGTGGTCCCGCTGGCTTGCTGTAGGATGACACCACATGCGGCAGCCAGGTGAAGAATGTGCATTGATGTGCACTCACACAAGGCACAGGAGAGAAACACACATTATGAAACAGACACACACACACACACATACTCATTCACTCACTCACTCATTCACACACACACACACACACACACACACACACACACACACACACACACACACACACACACACACACACACACACACACACACACACACACACACACACACGTGACACGTCACACACACATACTTAAGGCCTCTACATGCTACAGCAACTTCAAAGCAACTTCAACACAACATCAGCGCGATTTCAGCGCGGTTGTTGTTTAGGGTCTTGTAGACTGTGTTGCGAGGAATCTGCGTACATGTCTCCAAAATCTAACCTAAACAACCGTTGCGTTGATATTGCGTAGCAGTGATTGGTTGGTTAGCGAATGGGGGCGGGGCTGTCATAGAATAATATAGGTATCGCAGAGAATACCATCCGCCATTGTTGTAGCCAGCCAGCGTTGATGCTAAATAATTAGCGTCACATAGCTGGCCTTTTTCTGAAAACCCAAGCACATATTGTTCCATAGCATACGCCTTCAGTTGATCATGACAAATCCTCTCTTACCTTGACGATAAAAAAGCCTCCATAATTTAGTAAATAAAGCTGTAGCCAGCCAGCTAGCATTGGTGCTATACAAAATGCTATCCACATTAGCTGCATAGCTAACCAACTAAATACAATGGTATCCTGAGGTAACTTTAACGTTAAATACAACGTTTGCTAGTCGAAATGACTGGACACACACAGGGACAAGTTAAACATCAATCAATTAATTTATTCCAATAGGTAGTTTGAGCTGCATGTGAGCCGGTCTTTCTCTCCTCTCCATTGGAAACGAATGAAGTTACGTTAA
The DNA here is from genome assembly GCF_963971535.1 of Notolepis coatsorum. Taxonomy (NCBI): domain Eukaryota; kingdom Metazoa; phylum Chordata; class Actinopteri; order Aulopiformes; family Paralepididae; genus Notolepis; species Notolepis coatsorum. The sequence goes on along the minus strand of NC_140166.1, from coordinate 182,536,437 downwards.
AAAGCAAAGAACCGGCTGACAAAGGTTAAGCTGCTAGCAACAGACACTATAATACTTCCGGTCGGGGAATTTCAAAATAAAAGAGCGACGACTAAAAGCACCGTAAATACGTTTATTTTGTACATAATCTAACGTTAACACGAACCTAAACTAACTTTAGATTAGTTTAGGTTCGTGTAACGTTAGATATTGTAAAAAATAAACGTATTTACGGTGCTTTTAGACTCGCTCTTTTATTTTGAAACCCCCCGCCCGGAAGTAAAAATGATGCTTCTTTTTCTGATTTTATCAATGGGTTGGTTGAGAAGGGAAGCGTCATCTATCTAGGGAACCTAGCTACATACGGGGTACAATGTTACATAGGCTGCGCGTTGATTTTGCAGAAGCATAAAGGTAGAGTGTCTGCAACACCGTTGCTTTGTCGATGTTGTGTCGAAGTTGCTTTGAATTTGCTGTAGCATGCAGAGGCCTTTACTCATTCACTCACTCATTCACACACACAAACACACCCACACATATATACACACACACACACACACACACACACACGTCACACACACATACTTACTCATTCACTCACTCATTCACACACACAAACACACCCACACATATATACACACACACACACACACACACACACACACACAGAAAGACACATACTGTAACATAACAGCACACACACAGATCCACAGTTCCACAGTGACCCAGAGACCCCACAGAGATGTTGGCTCAGTGAAGAACTGGCAGCGCTGTGAGGAACGTTCTGTACTTTCAGCTGAACTCCCTCCAAATAGAGAGGCATATATCTAGAGAGAGAGGGCAGATACAATGTATATATATATATATATATATATATATATATATATATATATATATATATATATATATATATATATATATATATATATATATTGTAACTGAGGGGTACAATTCCCTGACTGTATTACTAGATATGATACTTACTACCACTACCTTTGTACTTAATATTCGGCCACCCAGTACACGGCATAAATATATTATCATAAACACTCTCACGTAGATGAAACGGATCCAACACAAATGTACGAAGTCGAAACAGGTCTTTATTTCTACACAGCGATGGTGTGTAGAACAAGCACTTAATCACTTAATTACATTTATGAATTGAAATAGTATGCACTTTTATGGCAAAGAGTATTCGTTGGTATATCAATAGAGAATGTCCAATCTCTGAAGGCGCAGGTGGTAAATATACGACCTGGAATAGTTAAGGAATAACAGCAATGATACTTTAATGATTATATACTAGATACACTAGAGGGGGTTAATCCGGTCGCTTGTAAGCCGACAGGAGTAGGAGGGGGGGGGGGGTAGAATCCGGCTGCCTCGTCCGGCCAAGGGTATCCCAGGTGAACCCACTGTAGTGCCGTTCAATGCGCCGGCGATCCTTGGACCACAGATGAAAGCAGGTGGACTCTTTGTGGGCCGGCTCTCTCCGGTCCACGGGGGAGAGACGTGAAGCGACCTCGTCTTGCAGAGCGTCTCCTCACCTTGCGTCCTCTCCAGGGGGGGGGGTTCCAACACACGGCAGTGTCGGGGGTCTTTATCCATGGAATAATCAAAGTATACAAAGCATAATCCGTGCCTGGGAAGGCGGGCTGTCGTCGGTAGAATAATCCGGTATACAGGTCCACTCGCTCGTCGGCTCTGGGGCTCCTCGGGTGCAGCTTCACATGGGGTCAACCACCCTGGGTAAGCAGCCAGTTCTCTGCCCGAAACGATGGGGTACTGACTACGGTAGTATTCTCACCGCACGAAGCACTATATATTAACAGACTATTATTAGCTTAATAGACTACGTCCAACTCGACGATATAGTGCCAAATATGACTATTCAAATATTAATATACACGATGTCTCAATACCGATGGTAGGCGAACTTGGCCTTACTCCCACACGTGGCGTCGCGGGGAGGCTTTACGTCTGTGACTCTATTGGAGGGTAAGAAACTGGACTGAAAAGAAAGTCCTACTTTAGTAGCGCAGTATATATACGCACTATGAACAAATAGTCCCATTAGTGGTGCGGTAGCCAGATTCCTACGCGGAACTAGGACTTGTTCGTACATGTGGAGCGGTACGTTTGAACTGGGTCTGAGGGGTATGGCAGCCTGGCACCAAGGTCTCGACCAATAGTAGAATGGAGACTATTATGGGATGTTCAGTAGGCTAGAATGGATATTCAATGCATATTGTACAAGGAATATACAAGGGATATCAGGGAATATTAGAGAATATACAAATACAATTAAATATATATATATAAATAAATATATATATTCGGTTTAATCTGGCCCTTCACAACAGCCACCCCCTGAATAGGTCCCGGACCTAATCAGTTAAACAGAGACAGATTAATCGCGTTGTCTATTTACACATAAGGGTTTGCTGTAGGGGTCAGTCAACTTCACAAAGTCATAGGGTTGTAGGGTCATGGTCATCATCGATTGTGTCTGGGAGTCGAGGCAGTTCTATGAGCCTTGCCACGGGACGGGTGTAAGTGCGACCCTGGACGAGCACTTCAGCTGCTCGGACCTTGCCGTCGGCACCGGTGATCACTTTGCTTACGCGGCCGGCCGGCCACATAGCTCTGGGCAGTGATTGATCAATAATCATGACTGTTCCTTCTGTCAAATTGTCTCTCTCCTTTACCCACTTCTGGCGGGTCTGTAGAGACGGTAGGTAGTGCAGTAGGAAACTGTTCCAAAACTTGTCGGCTAATACTTGGCTGTACCTCCACATTCGTCGGCCGTTCGCTTCTTCAGGCCGGTACATTGTCTGGGGTAATGCAGGATCTAGCCGCCCCATCAGGAGTGTGTTGGGGGTAACTGGGTCGATATCCGCCACATCACTGGAGACATATCCGAGGGGCTTCGAGTTAAGTACTCCCTCAATCTCCGTGAGGACTGTCATTAGGACTTCTTCCGCCACAGTCTGGGCCCCAAGTACTGCGTACAGGGCTGTCTTTATGGAGCGCACTTCTCGTTCCCAAGTGCCACCGAAGTGGGGTGCGTTTGGGGGGTTGAATTGGAAATCAACCTGTGCTGGAGCGAGGTGGGTCTTAAGTTCTGGGCCCATAGCTTGGAAGCTCTCTCTCAGCTCTCTTTCGCCGCCTTTGAAGTTTGTCCCATGATCGGACAATAGGGTAGACGGTCTTCCTTTCCGTGATGTGAATCTTCGGAAGGCCATAAGGAATGAGTCTGTGCTCATGGTCGGGAGAAGCTCGATGTGTATCGCTCTGGTGGTCATGCATTTGAATACAATACCCCACCGCTTCTCGGTTCCTCTTCCTTTCTTTATGTGCAGCGGGCCAAAGCAGTCCATACCCGTTGAGTGGAATGGCTTGTCACCGATTCGGAGGCGACATGGAGGAAGGTCAGCCATCCTTGGTATGCTGGGCTGCGCGCGCCACTTGCGGCAGTCTAGACATGTTCGCTGGAAGCGTCGTACCGCCTCTCTTCCTTGTAGGATCCAGTAACGATGTCTGATTTCCGCGAAGACTCTTTCTGCTCCTGCGTGATGTACATCCTCATCGTATTTCTTTATAATCAGCTCTGTGACCTTGTGTCGGCTGTTCAATACGATCGGGTATTTAATGTCATCCGGTAGATTGGGGGCTCTGCGTAGGCGACCACCCACTCTGATGAGGGTATGAGCGTCGCTCTCGGGGGCCAGGTGAATTAATCTGCTGTCGGATGGGACGGGCTTTCCTCCCTGTAGACAGGCCAATTCATCGGGGAACGAGTCTCTCTGGGCTCGCTGCAGTAGAAGCAATTCTGCTTCCTCGTAGTTAGCTGCTGACATATCGGCGGGGGACTTGCACTCCGGGTGGTACCGCAGGAATGTTCTTTGTTGTGCACTCTCTATGGACGTGCAATCGTCTATGTTAGGGTCGGTGGAGGCTACGGTGCTCAATCCACAGAACACAGACTTCTTATTTTCCACCTCCTCTGGACTTGCTTCCCTCGGGATAGGCATGGGCCACTGTCCTTCCGGGAGTCTTAGGAATGCGGGGCCGTCACTGTAGACATTGCGACGGGTGAGGTCATCCAGGGGCATCCCCCGGGTGATGACGTCAGCTGGGTTCTGTTTTGTATCAACGTAGCGCCACTCTGTTTCTCCGGTTAACTCTTCGGTTAAGTCTTGAATCTCGGTGACTCTGACTCCCACGAAGACTTTGTACTTGCATGAGTCCGATTTGATCCAGGCGAGTACCGTCGTGGAATCTGACCACAGGATTGTTCTAGACACCGGTATGGTGAGCTCACGTTGGATGAGCGTGGCTAGGTGCGCTCCGGCTAGGGCTGCGCAGAGCTCTAGACGTGGGATAGATTGTTGCTTGCGTGGGGCTATTTTCGAGCGGGCGAGGACAAATGCTGTGTAGATCTCTCCCCCCTGGTCTTGGGCCCGCAAGTAGGCTACTGATCCGTATGCGACCTCTGAGGCGTCACTGAAGACGTGTAAGTCCATTTTACATGTCTCTGGCCTCACCGTGGGTGGGAAGTAGCTTCGGCGCATATTAACGCCTGGGAGTGAGTGGAGCTCCATCTCCCACTCTCTCCAGGTGGATGGAAGGTGTGCGGGAATGGGGTCGTCCCAGCCCTGGTCCTTGTCCCACAATGCTCGTACAATCATTTTTGCCCTGGTGGTGTACGGTAGAATACATCCTAGCGGGTCATATTGTCGGGCGAGTGTTGTGTACACACTCCGTCTGGTGGTCGGCGCCGCCGCCGGCCTTCCCTGCTCCGTAGTCAGGGGCTTGTGTCTGTAGTGAAGCGAATCTGTTTTGAATCGCCACACCAATCCCAGGGTCATCTCCTGGGCTTCTCCCGGGATTGTAGCCATCCAGGTCTCGCTGCTGGCTGCCTTGTCCTCGGAGGAGAGGCTGCGCAGTACTTGCGGATCGCTGCTGGCCCACTGCCTGAGATCAAAGCCGCCTTTGATCAATGAGGCGCGGAGTTTAATCAGGAGAGCCTCGGCTTCTTCCTGGGTTGAAAGGCTTTGTAGACAGTTGTCTACGTAGAAGCTGTTCTTTACGCTGTGTCGGACCTCTTCGTCCGCTGCTGGGTCCTCTGCTACATGTTTCTGTAGTGCAAATGTCGCACAGCAGGGGCTGCACGTCGTTCCGAAGGGGAGGACTTCCCATTGGTAGATGGCTGGGTGCTCATCTCCTGGCTTCTCTCTCCATAGGAACCGTAACAGGGGCTTGTCCGCCTCTACTAATCTCACCTGCAGGAACATTCCTTTAATGTCCCCGCTGATGGCCACCTTTTCCTGGCGGAAGCGGAGTAGAACGCCGAGTAGGGAGGGGCCGAGTGTGGGACCGGGCAGTAACTCTTTATTTAGATTTTGGGATCCGATCTGGTAGCTGCAGTTAAATACTATGCGGTCTTTACCGTTGTGATGGACCTTGTGGTGGGGCACGTACCACGATTCAGTGGTCTGGTCAGCCTCTTTAATGTCCATCTTTGTGACGTGTCCCGCTGTGATGAGCTTCTCAATCTCAGCGCGGTATACACTCTCTTGGGCGGGGTTCTTGGCTAAGCGCCGCTCCGTGTTCAGCAGGTACCGCTCTGTGGCGTCTGTCCTGGCGCGGAAAGTAGGCATTCCTTCTCGCCGCAGGAGTGGCGTGGCGTATCTCAACACGCCGTTGACCGGGACTCTCCTGGTCCCTGTCTCGAGGGGGTGAACGGCGCAAATGTCATCCCTAGAGCGAATGTCTTTCTTTCCGTTCTTAAAGGGCATTTGTTCCAAGGTCCATAGCCGCTCTACGTGTTGCAGGAGTGCGGTTTCTCCCTCTGTGACTCGGGAGTGGAGACATCTAGTGGCTGTACTTCGGTTGAGAGATTTGGCGAGCGGGCCTTGGAGAGTCCATCCCAAACGGGTCTCGACTGCTGCAGGACAGCCTCGGGGTCCGGTATGAACCCGGTCTATCGGGACAATGAGGTCTGCATGGTCGGAGCCTATCAATAGGGTCGGCATAGCATTGTCTATGAGCGGGATCGGTAACTTGCGCAGATGTGCATATTTCTCCATCAGCTTGGCGACGGGGTATGTGTACCGCGACAGTCCTATTTCTTGGCTGGTGAAAGCGTCTGCAATCTGGTACCGTCGCTCAGGCTGGCCGCTTGCTGCGATAGAGAATGAGACATTCTCGCCCTTTATCGTCTTCAAATCTCGTCTTATTGTCCGAATTGTCATTTGGGTTTCGCTTCCCCGCAGCCCTAGCTGGGCCGCAGCGGAGGCGAGCAGCAGGGTCTTCTCTGACCCGTCATCGAGGACGGCGTAAGTGTCCAGGACTTTATTCTGGTAGCTTAGTGTCACACGCACTACTTTTAGGAGTACTCGGGCTCCACTGCTGCTGGCGGGATCGATGTACATGACGCTCGCTTTGCGGCTGGATGGTGCAGGTGAAGGGCGCCGTCTGTTACTGTCGTGAAGTATGTCCAGATGGGCTCCATCGCACTTGGTGCACCTTTTCTTTAAGCGGCATTCGGCTGCCATGTGTGAGCGCGCACAGCGAAAACAGCGCTTGTTGGACTTTATCCATTGACCTGCTTCCTCCGCGTTCAGCTTGGGGAAGGAGTCACATTGCGCTAGCCAGTGTTCTTTCTCACAGTAGGGGCACACTATCTTCCACTTCTCCGTTCTGGAGGGGGTACTGTGGCTCCTGCTGCTCGGTACTGACTCCGATTGGTGCATCACAGTCACCGATCTTCTTCCATCATTTAGTCGTCTGGTTCCTTCTCTGGAGCCAGGGGTGCTCCGTCCGAATGTATCTAGCCGTAGGCTGCTGACTTCTCTCGCCAGGAAGTCTGCTAGATCGAGGAGGTTCGGTTCGGGGCCATTCGGGTCTCTGTGGTCCCTCTGCCGCCTAAAGCGCTCCTGACGAGCGGGCGGCAGCTTCTCCAGGATCCTTTCCACATTTGAGTTGGCGTAAAGTTCATGCCTCCCCTTCTCTCTTTGCGCTCCCAACATCCCTACCAGGGACTGCACTCTGATGGACAGGTCGTCCAGTGCTCGATTGTCTATTGCTGGGGGTAAGCGGTCGATGTGTCGGATCTCCTGGATCACGTAATCCCATATGCGCCCATACCTCTGGTCCAATGCTACCAGCGCTGCTGTGTATGGGGTGGTGGAAGTCGCGTAGGCGAGCGCTATATTATGTGCGCGGGGTACCTTTAAGTGCTTCAGTAGGATGGCGTATTTGTGGCGTTCATCCAATACATCCACCAACATGGTCTCCAGACACATGCGGAGTTCTGTATACTGGGCCCGGTTCTCTTGGGTGAAGTCGGGTACCATAGGCGTGCCAATGTATGACGCTGACTGTGGATACATCGGCGAGCGTTGGGGGAGAGGCCTCCTAGGCGAGTCTCCTCCCGCTCCTTGGTATGGGCTGGTACCGGCAGTGTACCATGGCCCGCTTGTCCAGGTGCTGTTCCTCGGTGCGGGTCGTGCGTCGTGCTCACCCGGGTATAGAGTCGGGGGTCTGTAGCGCAGCTCCGCGGGAGTATAGCCTGGGCTGTACCGGGCCTCCTGGTCCGGTAGAGTACTGTGCTGTCTTTGGGCGTGGTTCTCCTCCTCTTCCTCTTCGTCTTCAGTTAGGTCATCCAGTGCTTGTAGTCTCTGGTTTAGCCTCTCCACAGGATATGCTGCTCCTTCCCGGTTGCTAGGTCTCGCTTGGACCGGTGGGGGGAGGTGGTCTGTGGGGGGTATAGACCTCGTCTGTTGGTCAAGTTCAGGGTTGTTTACTCGGCTAGGGGATGCCGCCCTGGAGGTGTGTCTAGACGAGTTCCTGGAGCCTCTGGCGGAGGGAGAGGGTGTTGTCCGTCTGATCAGCTGTTCTATTAGTTGCGACTGCTGTCTGTCGCGCGCTGCGTCCCGTTGAGCACCGGCTCGTTCTCGGGCCACATTCTCTTCCATCTGAATGCGTCTTATTTCTAGACGTATCTGCTCGTGTTCGCTTCGCTGCTGGATCTGCAGTCGGTCGCGTTCAGCAGCGGCGTTCAGGCTGATGAGGAAGGCCTGCTGTAGGGTCCTCTCTGCCTCGCTGGGAGAAGGCGGTTGTATAGGGGAGCCTTCCCTCGGGGTACTTTTTGCGGAGCCTTGGAGTTCTATCTCCACGGTGCTCTCCCCGTCTTCTTCCGTGCCGAGTTCTCTCTCGGTAGCGTTGTATTCCTCCCGGGACTCATCGGGGACTACTTCTTCAGTACTGGCGGGGTGTGAAGTCATGTCTGGTTCCCACTGGTCCCCACCGTGAACTTGGTCAGTTACATTAGAGCCCGTAGGGGCCTCTATGGTCGGGGTAGTCTGGGCGTTGGGGTTAGACATACTTTTACTTTCTAGTTTTACCGCGTTTACTGTTAGTAGAAGACTAGGTTGTTGACTGACAGCGTAAGCCTCTAAGTACTGAGGGAGCCGTCGTTCGCGCTGCGGGCGTTGGTTAGGAGGATCGTTTCGTGGAGTGTTCATCATAGGCCATTTCAATATTAATAACACTATATTAATATTACACTAATTACCATCCGGCTCGAAGGACCAATTGTAACTGAGGGGTACAATTCCCTGACTGTATTACTAGATATGATACTTACTACCACTACCTTTGTACTTAATATTCGGCCACCCAGTACACGG
>NC_140166.1:182497759-182522759 GCF_963971535.1 Notolepis coatsorum | reverse complement strand
ACACACACACACACACACACACACACACACACACACACACACACACACACACACACACACACACACACACACACACACACACACACACAACCTTGATGTGCAACCACAGGTCTCATCTGGATCACAGATGCCCTGTCACTACAGTTTGTACCATGCACGCACGCACACATACATAGACACACACACACACACACACACACACACACACACACACACACACACACACACACACACACACACACACACACACACACACACACACACACACACACACACACACACACACACACACACACACACACACAGAATATAACATACACAGCAATATGTCCTTGTTCTCTCATCCACTCCTACACAGACTTTATTCAACCTTCATCCAAAGGCTCTAAACTCTCTCTTCACCCAGGGGCTCTAAACTCTCACCCAGGGGTCTAAACTCTCTCCTCACCCAGGGGGTCCAAACTATCTCCTCACCCAGGGGGTCCAAACTCTCTCCTCACCCAGGGGGTCTAAACTCTCTCCTCATCCAGGGGGTCTAAACTCTCTCCTCATCCAGGGGGTCTAAACTCTCTCCTCACCCAGGGGGTCTAAACTCTCTACTTACCCAGGGGTCTAAACTTTCTCCTCATCCAGGGGGTCTAAACTCTCTCCTCACCCAGGGGGTCCAAACTCTCTCCTCACCCAGGGGGCCTATAAACGCTCTCCTCACCAAGGGGGTCTAAACTCTCACCCAGGGGTCCAAACTCTCTCCTCACCAAGGGGGTCTAAACTCTCACCCAGGGGTCCAAACTCTCTCCTCACCCAGGGGGTCTAAACTCTCTCCTCATCCAGGGGGTCTAAACTCTCTCCTCACCAAGGGGGTCTAAACTCTCACCCAGGGGTCCAAACTCTCTCCCCACCCAGGGGGTCTAAACTCTCTCCTCATCCAGGGGGTCTAAACTCTCTCCTAACCCAGGGGGTCTAAACTCTCTCCTCACCCAGGGGGTCTAAACTCTCTCCTCACCCAGGGGGTCTAAACTCTCTCCTCACCCAGGGGGTCCAAACTCTCTCCTCATCCACGGGGTCTAAACTCTCTCCTCATCCAGGGGTCTAAACTCTCTCCTCATCCAGGGGGTCTAAACTATCTCCTCACTCAGGGGGCTCTAATCCCTCTCCTCACACTGGGGGCTCTAAACTCTAAGATTATTAATCTATTATTATATAAATAATTGTATTATTATAAAACCTGATTGTGTTTCAATGAATCATTCATTACCTTATCAACTCTAATCATCGAGGGCTCGTAGGACAGGGTGGGGGGGGTAAGTGAGAGTGACAGAAGAGGAACAAGAGAGATTCGGTGGGAGGGAGGGAGGGAGAGAGAGAGAGTAGGCGGGTGAGAGCAGGATACCCAGGAAATGAAGATGCAGGCCATAGTGGCCTGTGGAGAGAGAACGAGGGATGATGGAGAAGAGAGAGGGATGGCGGGGGGGGGGGGGTTCGAGAAGGAGGGGTGAATTAAAACCATATGTGGACTGAATCTCCTGTATTGTTCCCAACTGAAACCAGCTGGCTGCTCTTGGCTCATCCATCAAAATAAACATTCTCTGGATGGCCGCAAGCTACGCTGGCCTGTAAGTCATTAAAACAGCCCTCTTACACCCCGAAGCCTCACATTCGCTCAATCACAGCGCACATGAAAAAAGACAAGACATACGTGAAATACATAAGTCATATGCATACAATAACCATGCAGCCATGCATGTTACTCTTTGAAGGCTCCCTGTAATGTAAATGTAAATAGCATTAATGTCCTGGGGAAACAAATTCTTGTTTTGCTTCGTTTCAGCAAGTTTGCCTATTGTATAGGGGCTTATCAATACTGGGCTCATTTTGATTTGCAATTCATTAATTCAATTAAAATAAATGTAAAATAAATTATTCCTACCCCAGCTTCCACACGCTGTCACCTGGGATCAATCAACGCATCAATCCGGTCTGGTGCGTGTATGTACTGCGGTCAGCTCGGTCACTTCCGGGATACATGCCCCCTTCGCCCCAAACATCGGGGCTCGTCTGTGATGCTGGGCACCTGTTCGAGCCAAAGATTTCCCCCCAGTTCCCATCCTAATATGCAATTCGATGCCACCCTGTGTTGGGGTGACCAGTCACTCCTTCTGTCCGCTCTGGTTGGTTCGGTGCTGACGAAAACTTCATAGACGCCGGCATAGTCTCCCACTTCCGAATTGGTACCGACGCACTCGCCATTCCCCTCAATGCCAACGGCCTCAATGGGTGACTGCTCACGCATGTTACTCACCCCACCCAGCCGCTACGTCTATTACTTTTGTGTAATCACAACGAGGTTATCCAATTCCACATCATTCGTTCCCCCCATGCACCTATAGTGCTTGGCCAGCCCTGGTTAAAACTACACAACCCTGTCATTAACTGGCCCACTGGGTCAATCACTGGTTGGAGCACCCACTGTCACTGTCTCATTCTCCACTAGTGGTTGCCGATTCTCAGGTTGAGAATGAACCCATTGACCTCTCCGCTATTCCACCTGTTCATCATGACCTGGAGGCTGTTTTTAGTAAACAGCATGCCCTCTCCCTGCCGCCCCATCGTCTGTACGACTGTGCCATTGACCTGATACCCGGGGCTCCGCTCCCCTCTGGTCGTCTGTTCAATCTCTCGCGCCCGGAGAGGGAGTCCATGGAGAAGTACGTCCACGAGTCCCGGGCGACAGGCATTATCACCCCCCCCCCCCTCCTCTCCTGTCGGCGCTGGTTTCTTTTTTGTTTCTAAAAAAGATGGTTTGCTTCGCCCCTGTATTGACTACCATGGTCTCAACAACATCACGGTCAAGAACAAATACCCCCTGCCATTGATAAACTCTGCTTTTGAACCCCTGCAAGGTGCCACCATCTTTACAAAGCTGGACCTCAGGAATGCCTATCACCTGGTCTGTATCCGGGAGGGGGACGAATGGAAGACAGCCTTTAACACGCCCCTCTGTCACTTCGAGTACAAGGTAATGCCCTTCGGGTTGACCAACGCCCCTGCTGTTTTCCAGGCTCTTGTCAATGATGTACTCCATGTCCTGAACCGCTCTGTTTTTGTTTATCTGGATGACATCCTTATTTCTTCCCACTCTGTCGACAAGCACGTCCAGCATGTCCTCTGGGTCCTCCAACGCCCGCTGGAGAACAAATTGTTTGTCAAGGCTGAGAAGTGCGAGTTCCACATTCCCTCCATCGGTTTCCTCAGCGACATAATCGAGAGCGGCCAGATCCGGGCGGACCCTGAGAAGATCAAGGCAGTGGTGGACTGGCCCTGCGTTTCATCAGGGACTACAGCCGGGTCGCCTCACCCCTCACCCAACTCACTTCGCCCTCCGTGCCCTTCGTCTGGTCGGCTAGAGTGGACTCCGCCTTCTCGTAACTGCGTAGGCGCTCGTCCAGCCGGACACGTCCTGCCAGTTTGTGGTGGAGGTGGACGCCTCCAATACCGGTGTGGGAGCGGTCCTCTCCCAGCGCTCCGCCCTCGACCAGAAGCTACACCCCTGCGCCTTCCTCTCTCGCCGCCTGTCCCCAACGGAGGTCAACTATGACATCGGGAACCGGGAGCTCCTGGCGGTCAAGCTCGCCTTGGAGGAGTGGAGGCACTGGCTGGAGGGTTCCAAGATCCCCTTCCTCATGTGGACGGACCACAAGAACCTCGCCTACATCCAGATGGCCAAGCGCCTGAACTCCTGCCAGGCCCGTTGGGCGCTGTTCTTCGGTCGGTTCAACTTCACCTTGACCTACAGGCCCGGCTCCAAGAACGTCAAGCCAGATGCCCTTTCCCATCAGTTTGTCCCAGAAGGGGGGCCTCTTCGCCCTGACACCATCCTTCCCCCCACCTGCTTGGTGGCTTCCGCCACCTGGGAGATCCAGTCCGTCGTCAGGAAGGCCCAACGCACCCAGCCTGATCCAGGTAACGGCCCACCTAACCGGCTTTTTGTTCCCGACCTTGTCCTCTCCCAGGTGCTCCAGTGGATCCATACCTCCCGGTTCGCCTGTCATCCTGGAATCGACCGAACCCTGTCCCTGCTGAAGCAGCATTTCTGGTGGCCCTCCATGAGGGAAGACACCCGCGCCTTTGTCCTTGCCTGCACTGTCTGTGCTCTTGGAAAGTCCTGTCACCACCCACCTGCCGGGCTACTCCACCCACTACCTGTTCCTGGTCGGCCTTGGTCAAACATCGCCCTGGACTTCGTCACCGGCCTGCCTCCCTCACACGGTAACACTGTCATTCTAACCATTGTCGATCGGTTCTCAAAGGCTGTTCACTTTGTCGCTCTCCACAAACTTCCCTCTGCTTCAGAGACTGCAGACCTGATGGTGCTCCACGTTTTCTGCCTTCACGGGATCCCGGTGGACATCATCTCCGACAGAGGTCCTCAGTTTATCTCCCAGGTCTGGAAGGCCTTCTGCCGAGCCCTGGGGGCCACAGTCAGCCTCTCCTCCGGGTACCACGCACAGACCAATGGCCAGTCTGGACGGGCCAACCAGGACCTGGGAGCTGCCCTCCGCTGTGTCACAGCCTGGAACCCCTCCGCCTGGAGTGACCACCTGCCGTGGATCGAGTACGCTCACAACTCCCTGTCCTCCGCTGCCACAGGTCAGTCCCCCTTCGAGTCTTCTCTGGGCTACCAGCCACCACTGTTCCCAACTCAGGAGGAGGAGATTTCCGTCCCCTCGGTTCAGGCCCACCTTCGCCGCTGCAGGAGGATATGGGAGGACATCAGGGCCGTGCTGCTCCGCTCCGCTGACCGGAATCGCTGTTTTTCTGACCGCCACAGGACCCCAGCCCCCGACTACCAACCAGGTCAGATGGTTTGGCTCTCGTCTCGAGACCTTCCACTAAAGTCTGTTTCCCGGAAACTCTCACCCCGTTTTGTTGGTCCCTATGAAATGTCGTCAGTCATAAACCCCTCAGTCGTCAGACTCAAGCTTCCGTCCCATATGTGCATTCACCCCTCGTTTCATGCGTCGCAGTTGAAGCCGGTGGTCTCCAGTCCTCTGTCCCCTCCAGCTCCGGAACCTCCTCCTTCTCTGATCATTGACCACCATCCTGCCTACACCGTCCGGCGGTTTCTGGATGTGCATCGTCGCGGCCGTGGGTTCCAGTACCTAGAGGACTGGGAGGACTGGGCAGCTTCCTACCCCAGCTTCCACACGCTGTCACCTGGGATCAATCAACGCACCTGAGACTCATCAGGTCATCACCAGCCCCGACAAGAGACCTGGGTTTCCTTCCACTCCCTGTCCGAGTGTTGCTACACCTACCTAGGAACGCCTGCCACTCGGTCTACATTGTCTCCCAAGACACCACCCGCCTGGACGTTCCTGTAATCACGAGAAGTGCTCCTGCTCGCATCTGTCGCACATTCCTGTACATTCATAACCCTGTTTGCATGGTACCTTTTGGATTAAACAACCTAAACCGCTCCATTCTCCTCTCCCTGTGTTCTGCTCTTGGGCTCAAGTTAAACGCTACCCTAACAGAAAATGATAAAAAAAAAATTATAAAAATGTTTAACCTCAATTATTCTTTCAAGAATAAATAAAGGTTTGAATGAACTGAATGAATCAAAGAAAACGTCTTCCACTCCATGATGAAGTTGAAACCTCATGTGATGATGATGTACAGTATCACCATCTCTATGTAGAGATCACCCTAATAAAAGCCCTGTCTGGGTCAATGTGCAGTTTGTTGTTTGGTTGCTTGTTAATAATGTTAGCAGCATTCTTTATTGCAAATTATTAGCATTAAGTTAGTGTAACGGGGAAGCCCGTGGGTATGTCCACAGTCACGGAAACAGGTGTGTTGACGAGTGACTGTGGCAGTGCGGGCTGGTAAATTAAACTCACTTCCCCATAACAGGGTTAACAGACGCATAGGTACGGTAGTTAGGAGTGCATTCACTTCTTAGTGCAGCGGCCTGTGTCGTCGCCCGCGGACGCGGGAGCCCCCTGTTCGACTCCCCCTCGGGACATTCTCATTTAACATCAAACACAAGGCAGACCAATATGATCCGTCACAGTGGTGCCCAGTGACCCGGATGTCCTGAGGGGCGTGAGTTTAGGGAGGTGAGTGTAACGGGGAAGCCCGTGGGTATGTCCACAGTCACGGAAACAGGTGTGTTGACGAGTGACTGTGGCAGTGCGGGCTGGTAAATTAAACTCACTTCCCCATAACAGGGTTAACAGACGCATAGGTACGGTAGTTAGGAGTGAATTCACTTCTTAGTGCAGCGGCCTGTGTCGTCGCCCGCGGACACGGGAGCCCCCTGTTCGACTCCCCCTCGGGACATTAACATTTAACATCAAACACAACGCAGACCAGTATGATCCGTCACATTAGCATCCGGAGGACAGTTTGTTGACTTGACTTCTGTACTGTACACAGTGATAAAGGCCAGATGTTCAAAAACGTTTTGTGACAGATGAACAATTAAATCCAGTGTATGATATATTTCTCTGTTGATGTCATTTGTACTACTCATGAGAGCTCAGCTGCTCAGCGAGCATCTTGTAGCTACTAGCTAACCAATACTTCAAATGGGGCTTCTGGTTATAATGTTCACTTGGGGGCCCACATGTGGGCCCTCTTGAGGACGATTTGGCCACCGGAACTTTGTCGACCTCTAGCGGCTCGGATGTGCATATTTTTTAATACAATATATATATATAAATATGTGTTGCCTGTTGATAGCCGTTTCAGGTGACAGAATCCGTTCAGCGGTTCTCGAGTTACGATATGTGAGGCTTGCGCCAAAGTAGACAGCAGACTTTTTATTTAAAAAAAATATATAATAATAATAATAATTTAAAAATGATTGAACAGGGTTGTAACCAATGAGTAGGGCTTTCCAATGGTACCCCACATGGGAATGAGCGATTCAGGGATCTAGGTAAAAAGTCACGAGCCAAAACAGGAAGATAATTCTCAGTCAAATGCATTGAAGTCTATGAGAAAATCATTTTCTGAGCTCTCTCACTTTTTACAAAAAATGCTTCTAATCACTAATTTCTTAACGGATTTTTATTAAATAAATGTATTACATTTGGACATGTACTACACAAGACTTCATGCTATGGACCCAGGGTGTTTTTCCAGCCATACAATTTTTTTTGGAAATACTACTTCTGGACTACTAACTACTAGAGAAAAACGTGAGTAACAAGTTTTTCTACAACTCAAGTTCAGACATATGTTACTCTATTTCATTAGCACCAAAAGTTAATTTGCTTTACTGTATCAGAAACGTCAGAATGTCAGCTTTTATAAGAGACCAGGTTCATGCATGTGCTATAAATATAAAGTATAGTATTTTGGTTTCCAAAAAAAGTATGCAGTCCTCAAAAACGAAAACGAAAATTGCCACTTTTCTGCCCGCTTGTTAAGAGGTTTTAAGTTAGAGACAGAAAGAAATATAACTGTGATTATTATCCTCTTCCGCTAACCGGCCACAGGTCTGGTTATTTTTACCACTGTAGTACAAGTTCAAGTTCAAGTTCAAGTTCTTTAATAGTTGTCATACAGAAGTACAGAATACTTTCATACAAAATGCTTCTTACTGTTACGCTCCAGAGACTGTGCTAGACAAGATAGTATCAAATAACATAATAACATAATATAGCATGAATTTAGAAGAAGAAAATGAGGTCACAGTGTTCGGTATAGACATATGTACAATGTTCTGAGTTACCATATAATATACAATACACAATACTATGCAGTGTACTAATGTACAGTACTATCTAGTGCAAAGCAGAAATGGGATGAGGTACAATTTTAGGTACAATTTACAGTAAGGTGTGCGAGTTGTAGTGCAATCCTTCATCCATAAATATAAAGTGTGGGGAGTGAGTGCTACAGTGTGTTTGTTTAAAGTGGGTGTGTGCTATAAGTGTGTGGAGTGGGTGCTACAGTGTGTTTGTTTAAAGTGAGTGTGTGCGTGTGGATGTGTGTGCTATGTGCGTTTGGTGGTTGTTGTTGTGTAGTGTTCATTCATTGTTCGTTTAGCAGCCTGATGGCCTGGGGATAGAAGCTTCTTCTGAGTCTTTCTGTGCTCGCCTTGAGACTCCTGTATCGCTTGCCTGACCGCAGCAGTTCAAAGAGGCAGTTGTTCGGGTGACTGGAGTCTTTAATGATTCTCTTAGCCTTGCCCTTGCAACGCTTGTAGTAAATGTTCTGGAGGGTGGGGAGCCCCCCTCCAATTGTGCGTTCGGCTGAACGTGTCACTCTTTGTAGTCTGCTTTGGTCTTGTGCAGTGCTATTCCCAAACCAGGAGGTGATGTTGCCGGTCAAGATGCTCTCTATTGTACATGAGTAGAAGTTCTTAAGGATCTTCTGGCTGACTTGGAACTTCCTTAGGCGCCTGAGGAAGTAGAGGCGTTGTCGTGCCTTCTTCACAACACTGGCAGGAGAAATGTGGTCACTTCCTAGTTTGCCACAGAAGTGCTTTCAAAATAATAGTGTCTCTTTGGCCTTTTCAAAATAAAGTAATTGTATCTGATGATACAATTACGATACGATATGATTAGATTAGATTAGATTCTTTAATGACCACCCAGCCAGGCTGGTGGAATTTGTTTTCAGTGCAGCATTGTTACAGCATTGTTCCAACATAGAACATAGAACATAGAACATAACATCACTTACAATACGTACATACTACATGCAGTTAAATATATAAATACATAATTACAAGACCACAATATCAAGGTTTATGTCCATGTCCATAGCAACAGAGGTAGGGGGGGTTGCGGGGGGGGGGGGGGGTTGTTACAGGGAGTTCAGTGTCCGTATGGCAGTGGGGAAGAAGCTGTTTTTAAAGCGGGATGTTTTGGTGGTCAGGGATCTGTAGTGCCTCCCGGAGGGCAGTGTTACGTCTGGTACTCTAGCGAGTGCCAGCACTTTAACTAGTGTTCTAACTATTGCGACAATGTCGTGTTATTCTGTTGAGTTTCACGTTACGGCATATGGCCGTACGTGACGTAGACGTTGATGTTCTGACTTACGTTACAATGCATGTGTCTTCAGTTCAGTAAACACAGACATGCTGAAACTACGTGTTGTCTGATTCTTCCAACATAACATTGGCGATGAGAGATGGTTGAATTTTCTATCCCACCCCCTCCACCCTTCCTGCCGCTGCCCGGTGAACCGCCCGTCCCGTGGGCGCGTTGGATTTCCTCGTTCGAGACGTATATCCTGGCTACCGGTTTGGAATTGTCCGCGTGAGAAAACGTGCATTACTACAACACTGTTTAGGCGTGGAGGGACAGCGTGTGTGTGAAACACTCGGCACATTAGACAGTGACACATATACGTCAGTGGTGGCGCTCCTAAAGGGACATTTCGCCACTCCACAGACTGCACTCCTCCGTCGAGTTGTGTTCCGACGGAGGTATCAACGTACTGGCGAGTCAATAACGCAGTACGTCGCGGACCTACGGGGCTTGGCTAGCTCATGCAAATTCGGGGCATTACAGGATGAAATGGTGAGAGACCAACTCATATTGAACACTGACAGTGATAAAATCAGGGAAAGACTACTGTTGGAAAATGACGAGCTGACATTAGCAGTAGCTATTAGACTAGCAGTGCAGGTGGAATCTGCTATGAACTGTGCAGCTAGTTTGTCTACCTCCCCCAGCCCCAACACACACGTGCCAGTAGAGGCTGCGAGCACGCTCAGCTCAAGGGTGTCCCTCCTCAACGTAAGTGCAGACGATGGCAGGGACAATATACTGTTAGCCTCCCAGTCACCCTGCCCGTGGCAAAGCCTGCTCCAACTGCGGGAGGCTAAACCACTTCCACAAGGTCTGCAGGTCAGCCCCAGCTAGCGCTTCCAAGCCACCGACCACTATCATCCATAATGTCAGCTCAGGACGAGTGCCATTCAAAACATGTTCATTGGTGGTTGGTGACATCACACTGCCCCTCCTCCTCGACACTGGAGCCACAGTGTCTCTATTGAATTGGGCGACAATCTCAATTCTTCTCCCACAAACCACTGGGCCCGCCCACCACCACCCTGCGAGGCTACGCCGACTCCAAGATTGACATCGTTGGTTCCCTCCAGCTGCCGGTGAGGTACGGAGAAAAGACACTGCCTGCCTTCAATTTCAACATCGCACGCCGAGGGACCAACCTCCTCGGCCTCGACCTCTTCAGTGGCCTCGGTTTCTCTCTGTTGGACACCACAGGCTCAGAGATCCACACCGTCACCGCTGTCTCCTGGCAGCAACAGTGGCCTGCACTGTTCAACGGCGTGGGCTGCCTCCAGGTCTTCGCTCACCAGCCCCTGCTAGACCAAAAAGTGACTCCGGTCATCCAGCCCCTTCGCCGCTCCCCCCTGGCTCTCCGTGAGAACATCGCCACCGAGTTACAGAAGATGCTGGATGACGACATCATCGAACAGGTGAACGCGTCACCCTGGATCTCCAACTTGGTGGTAGCAAAGAAGAAGTTAGGGGGGCTGCGACTCTGAGTGGACATGAGAGCGGTAAACAAGGCCATCGTCCCTGATAAATACCCCCTGGAGCTCACCACCCAGTTCCACGGGTCCAAGGTGTTCTCTAAGCTGGACCTTCGTCAGGGGTACCTCCAGGTGCCACTACACCCAGAGAGCCGCAAACTCACCGCGTTCATCACCCACAGGGGCGTCTTCCGTTACAAACGCATGGCTTTTGGCTTAAGCTCCACCCCCAGCTGCTTCCAAAAGATCATGGCCTCCGTCTTCGCCGGGATCCCCGGGGTGGCCATCTACCTCGATGACATCGTGGTGCACGGGGCCAACGCCGAGAGTGACGACGCAAGCCTCCACAGTGTCTTAAGTGTGATGGCGAAGCACCACCTCACACTCAACGGCGAGAAGTGTGTCTTTGCCACCACAACCATTGACTTTGTTGGGTTCCGCCTCTCGGCTGACAACATTTACCCGCTCCAGTCAAACACAGAGGCCATACACAGTGTCCCAGAGCCCACCTCAGCGGCCCAGGTGGCCTCTTTCCTGGGCATGATGGCGTACTACCTCCGCTTCCTGCCACACTACTCCGACACAACTGCACCGCTGCGGAAGCTGTTGAAGCAGGACGAGCCCTGGCTCTGGACGCCTGCCTGCTCGAATGCTGTGCGCCTCCTCAAGTCCCAGCTCACCTCATCACCAGTCCTGGCGTTTTTCGACCTAGACAGCACCACCCTCGTCACGTGTGATGCCTCTGCCGCAGCCATTGGTGCGGTACTGTCACAGCTGCACGGGGGTGTGGAGAGGCCGGTCACTTTTGCTTCACGGGCCCTTAGCCCCACAGAACAGAGGTACTCAGTGGGGGAGCGAGAGGCCCTGGCCGCGTCTATGCCTTCTACAACGCTGTTCGGTTTCCGGGTTCCTCTGATTGGCCGCTGAAGCACGCCCCCCGAGTGACGCGCGAACAGCCAGCCTTCACCGAGCTATAGTTCTAACCAACTCGATGGAGATCAACCCCGAGGTTGGAAAATCACTTAGATTTCGTAAATATTTACCCGTTTCTCATACGGTTAACGATTCAGAAACAATCATTGCTCATCTCCGTGTGTTTATGTCGTTGCAGATGCTCAACAAGGTGTGTTTGATACGCAGTCATGGCGGCGAAAGTGTCTTTATTATTTAGTTAACGTTATCATTAGCAGGTAAGTTATGAAGTCATTGTTTATCATAAAACCAACAGCATGACTGGCTCGTCTATTCTGTGCTAGATCAAGACACTATTTCAATAATGGATGACGGTGCGGAATTATCTTTTTAAAGCAGAGTAGGAGTAGAAAACAATTCATGAAAGTAGAAGATATAGGTGTGCAACCTCGCTAGCTGACGTTATATCTACAGAGTACTAACTGTTCTCGTGGCGTGTATGCTTTCACCGTCATCCATTATTGAAATAGTGTCTCGATCTAGCACAGAATAGATGAGCCAGTCATGCTGTTGGTTTTATGATAAACAATGACTTCATAACTTACCTGCTAATGATAACGTTAACTAATCAAAATAATAAAGACACTTTCGCCGGCATGACTGCGTATCAAACCCACCTTGTTGAGCATCTGCAACGACATAAACACACGGAGATGAGCAATGATTGTTTCTGAATCGTTAACCGTATGAGAAACGGGTAAATATTTACGAAATCTAAGTGATTTTCCAACCTCGGGGTTGATCTCCATCGAGTTGGTTAGAACTGCAGCTCGGTGAAGGCTGGCTGTTCGCGTGTCACTCGGGGGGCGTGCTTCAGCGGCCAATCAGAGGAATCCGGAAACCGAACAGCGTTGTAGAAGGCATAGACGCGCCCTGGCCTGCATCTGGGCATGTGAGCGCTGGCATATGTACCTCTACGGCCGCTCATTCACGCTTAGGATGGACCACCAGGCTCTCACTACCCTCCTCGCCACGTCGGGCACTGGCCACAAACCGCTCCGCCTCCACCGCTAAGCTGACCGCCTGCAGCAGTACAACTTCGGTTTGCAGTTCACGCCGGGCCGGGACAACGTAGTAGCTGACCTACTGTCACGCGCCATCCCCAGTCCCCCCACGGCCCCACCCTCGACTCCCGATTGGGATCAGGCTGAGCATGACCTGGTCCAGCTCCTCCACACTCCCCTCCAAGAGACAGTGTCGCTGCAGGAGCTCCAGGACGCCTCGTCTGCTGACCCTGTCCTCTCTGCGCTCTCAACCTACATCAGGCAGGGTTGGCCGGCGAGGACGCCTGACGAGCTGCTTCCCTATAGCAGACTCCGGGACGAGTTGTCATGCTGGAACGACTCCTGCGTCGCTCGTGGGCTCTGTACTGTGGTCCTGAGTGTTCTTCGGGGGCGTGTCCTTGCTATGGCGCACGAGGGCCACTTGGGCATAGTCAGGCTCAAACAGCGGTGTCGTGACTTGGTGTGGTGGCCAGGCATCGACAGGGAAATCGAGACCCTGGTCAAGGACTGTACTGCCTGTCTACTGAGCGGGAAGACCAGGGCCCCAGCCCCGCCCCATGCAGCCATTGGACTGGCCGTCCCAACCCTGGGAGCACCTGCAGCTCGACGTCTGTGGTGAACTGCACGGGGTACCGCATCACGAGCGTTTCCTCGTTGTAGTCTACGACCTCCACTCCAAGTGGCCTGAGGTGGCGCCCGTGGGCTCGGTCACAGCCTGGGTGCTGATTGAGATTCTCGCGTCCCTGTTCACACGCTGGGGCCTGCCCAAGAGGATCACGACAGACAATGGCCCCCAAATGATCTCCCACGAACTGGCCTCCTACCTGGGGGGTAAGGGGATACGTCATATCCGCACGTCGTTCTACAACCCGGCTGCGAACGGGGGGGTGGAACGGCTGAACCAATCCCTGAAGAATGGCATCAGGGCCCACCTGGCACAAGGGTGCATATTCATCAACGGCCTCCAACAGATGCTCCTGCACTACAGGGCTACTCAACACGCCACCACGGGCGTCTCCCCAGCCTCCCTCATGCTAGGGCGCAAGTTTCAGCTGCCCCTGGACAGGCTGCGCCCTACTCCGGCTCAGGCTCCAGCCCACCCGCTTCAAGCCACAGTCAACACACGCCAGCACCGGATGAAGGACCGTTTTGACAGGACCCGACATGCAAGACCACCTACCATCGCCGTCTCAGACTGGGTCAGGATTCGGCGACCGCACCGGGACAACAAGCTCCGGTCATTCTGGTCAGACCCGGTCCAGGTCAGACAGCAGCTTGGCCTGGCCTCATTCAGGCTGGCTGATGGCACGCGTTGGCATGCTGGCCGACTGCGCAGGGTGCAGGCTCCCGCTGCCCCGGGACAGGGTGTGCCCGCGGCTATAGTTCTGCAGGACAGATGATTCAATGATGTTGCAGCCCCAGCACCCGCGGCTATAGCTCTGCAGGACAGACAATTTGATGATGTTGCAGCCCCAGCACCCGCGGCTCAGCCTAAGGCTGCGGGACCTCCGCCGTTGGCTGTTGCAGTGCCCGGGCCCCGGCCACTCCAAGCGTGCAACAGGCCTGCACACCTGAATGACTTTGAGACTGAGTATCACTCCTAGGTTGAGTGAAGGGGGGGAAATGTTACGTCTGGTACTCTAGCGAGTGCCAGCACTTTAACTAGTGTTCTAACTATTGCGACAGTGTCGTGTTATTCTGTTGAGTTTCACGTTACGGCATATGGCCGTACGTTACGTAGACGTTGATGTTCTGACTTACGTTACAATGCATGTGTCTTCAGTTCAGTAAACACCGACATGCTGAAACTACGTGTTGTCTGATTCTTCCAACATAACAGGCAGCAGCTGGAAGATGTGGTGTGCTGGGTGAGTGGGGTCAGAGATAATTTTTCTAGCTCTTCTTATTGTGCTTTGGCGGTGGAGTTATTCGAGAGATGGGAGGGGGGTGCAGATTATTTTGGAGGATTTATTGATTATTCTTTGGAGTTTGTTTTTGGAGTGCGTGTCCAGACTGCTGTACCAAACTGTTATGGAGAAGGTGAGGATGCTTTGAATGATGGCCTGGTAGAAACGGAGCAGGAGATGTTTTCTGACTGTATTTTTTTAGCTGGCGGAGGAAGAAGAGTCTTTGATTGGCTTTTTTGTGGATGTGGTCTGTGTTGGTTTTCCATTTGAGGTTATTGCTTATGTGGGTGCCGAGAAATTTGAAGGAGTCTGTGGTGATTATGGGTTTGCCGGAGATGGATATGGGGGTTTTGGGGTTTGGCTGGCGTCTGAAGTCGATGATGAGTTCTTGGGTTTTTGATGAGTTGAGGAGGAGGTTATTGTCTGTGCACCAGGTGATTGTGTGGTTAATTTGTGTATGGTATTCTGTTTCATTATTGTCTGTGATGAGGCCTATAAGGGTTGTGTCGTCTGCATATTTGTATATTTTGACGGAGTTGTGGAGGAATATGAGCAGGTTGGTGTATAGGGAGAAAAGCCAGGGTGAAAGGATGCAGCCTTGGGGGGCTCCGGTGCTGAGATATAGAGGGTGGGATGTGATGTTGTTTATTTTGACCTTCTGTTGTCTGTTGGAGAGGAAGCTGGGGATCCAGTGACAGATGCAGGGGTCAATGTTCATGTCCAGTAGTTTATTGATTAGTTTGGCTGGGATGATTGTGTTGAATGCGGAACTGAAGTCCATGACCAGAATGCGGGCGTAGGAGTTGCAGGTTTCCAGGTGTTGCAGCAGGTGATGGGTGGCTGTGTTGACTGTGTCTTCCACAGACCTGTTGGTTCTGTAGGCAAATTGATGTGGGTCCATGAGGGGGGTGGTGCTGGTTTTGAGGTGGGTGAGAATGATGCGTTCAAATGATTTCATTACTACGGATGTGAGGGCAATTGGTCTGTAGTCGTTAAGGCAGGAGATATTGTTGGATTTTGGCACAGGGATGATGGTTGACTGTTTGAAACACTGGGGGACTGAACAATTACGGAGGGAGGTGTTAAAAATGTTGGTGAAGAAGGGGGCCAGTTCTGCAGCACAGTGATGGAGGACAGATGGGCTGATGTTATCTGGGCCTGCTGCTTTATTTTTCTTTAGCCTCTTGAAGGTGGTCCTCACCTCTTACTCCTGGATGTGGAAGGGGGAGGTGGCAGAGGGGAGGGGGCGAGGGGGGTGGGGGGGGTGACTGTTCAAATCTTGTGTAGAAGATGTTGAGTTTGTCCGGGAGCTGGTCGTCACTGTCAGGTATGGGGGGGGGGGGGGGGGGGGGGGTCTTTTTGTAGTTGGTAATGTCCTGGAGTTTTTTCTAGCTGGTTCTTGTATCATTGGTTGTGATTTGTTGTTCTAATTTGGCGGCATAGTTGGATTTTGCTTTCCTTATTGCAGCCCTTAATTTGTATTTTGCAGTCGCATAAATGTTCTTTTATTCCTGTTATGTAGGCAGAGTTTTTCTCTTTTCTTAGTTGTTGGATTTCTTTGGAGAACCAGGGTTTATTGTTGTTGTAGAATTGACCGTTTTTGATGGGATGCATAGTTGTTCACAGAAGTGGATGTATGACGTCACTGTGTCGGTGTACAGATATAGCTCTTCAGACTCGAACCTCTGCTGCTCCTCTACCGCTCCTCCACCACTCCACGGGCCAAACTGATTTTGTGACTCCTATTGTTCTGGACCGGGCCAGATTTCACACCTCCACTGTATCAGGCTGGGGAGACTTTTTCATCTTACATTTTTATTCGTCCCAAACGCCCCAGCTCCATCCGATTCCTTAGCTTTTTTCACTGTTTACTTATCATGCATTGCAACACTAATATATGGGCAGTACCCCAAGTCAGACTGCCCCAAACCCACTTATTAAAAATTATCTTGGGGGTCTGAGGGCAGTAGCCCCCTCCCTGGGGGAGCACTTAAGTTAAGTACCCTCAATTTGTTCTTTTTGGGAGCCAGGGCCAGCTCAGCCACTGAGCCACCAGCCCCCCTCCTTGCAAATCCCCCTCAGCGTAGTGGGACTGCTTCCCACTATGGACTTTAATTATTCCCAATCGCCCCAGCTCCAACCGATCTTTTCCGATTTTTTCACACGATTATTATTACACATTGAGCCACTTCCATATGGGCAGTACCCCAAACCAGACTGCACAGAACCTGTCTTCTAAAATATTCTGGAGGTCTGGGGGCAGGAGCCCCAACTCCCTCTCTGGGAGAGCACTTGAGTCAAGTACCCTCCCTTTGTTGTCTTGGGGACCCAGGGTCAGCTCAGTCACCCCCAAAATATAACACCTGAGTGCTAGTTCTAAAGTGGTAGAAGGGTGGTACAAGAGCAGTAGAAGGGAACTGAATCTGAAGAGCTTCATCTGTATCGTGTCATGATATAGTTTTACACCCCTACTTTATCACTGTTCAAACCATATTTCCTCTTTCTTCCTCCATTTTGCAATCTATGCCAGGGGTGGCCAACCGGCAGCTCGCGAGCCGCATGCGGCTCTTTGCCCGTCAATGTGCGGCTCTTCAAACAATTGGTAAAAATTTTTTTTTTTTTAAATATAATTATATACTTTTTTTCATTCCATAAGTAAGTTTCTCTCTCTCTCTCTATTTATTTGCTGTGTATTGCTTCCCGCCAATATTTAGTTTATTGCAGATTTGTCATTTGTTATGTGTTCATTGTTTTATTTGAATGATGTGGTGATGTCACTTCCATAATACAACCTGTAGGGGAGCGTGTTGCACCTCGCTCATCCTTTGCGAACTTGGACTTAAATTCAGCAACACCTTCATCCAACAACAGCTTCATTCGTTCATATCGCCCATTTACAGATAAGAATGAGGATGATATGCACCTAATCTGATGTATATGCTCAAATGAACATGCTAATGTTAAATATCTCTCAAGAGTAGTTTCCCCCCGGAGATATTATGGGAGGACGGACCGGATGTTATGGTTGTTGTGAAGCGAGCGTATTAGCAGTTAGCTGTGTTGTGTATTACAAGGGAAGTGTAACTGAGGGGTACAATTCCCTGACTGTATTAATCAAGTACTGATGTCATTAAATCACTACCGTCTATGTACTCCTGGCCAATACTGTACATAAGTATTATTAGATTAGAACACTCCCACAATAACACGGTTTTCCACACAAAATACTCGTTTACAATATTTATTACATAAAGGGGATTATATTACATTACTTTGGTCAATTGCGCTTATAAGGCAAATAGAATGTGCATAGGCAAATCAATAGTAAATATTAAGGGTTATCTCTGGTACTCTGGGATGGGGGGTACTACCGGTTGTAAGCCAGCAGAGGGAGCCAAAGCTCTATGCAAGTCCAGGGTTCAAGGAGGCGATGTCACCCCTGTGTGGTCAGCGGGGAGAGGCAGCCTGATCCCAGGGTGCGCGCCTTGCAGGTGAAGGTAGAAGCCGTGGAGTCTCTGATACGACAGAAACGGGCTTGAGTGATGTCTCCACGGGCACGTGGATCCCACAGCAGTGGGTGTAGACGGTTCTCTGGTTCCAGCAGCGTGGTGAAGAATGAAGAATAATAATCCTTGCCGGAGAAGTGGCACTGCGGGCGGGGTGTAAATCCCCCGTGGTGCTGCTGCTCCGGTGTAAATATCCTCCGGTGCGTGGTAGTGCACGGTTGACCTTGACGTTACTATACTATTAGCACGGGCAATAAGTGCTCTATTATAGACGCACAATTACTCACTCCACGTGGTCTTTGACTCGTAATGAAGGTTTACTAATGAATAGAGAACGATACGACAAACAGACGTATTAGGATAACACGAGACTATCTTGGGGCGATGCGAGCCCTGCTCTGCCCACGTTGCGTAGTGGGTGAGACGTTGCTTGGATAACTGAACCAGACTGAACTGAAGGCGAACTGAAAGGGAACTGCAAGGGGGGTTCTGTATTCGCCGCGCTATATTTATATGTGCGGGGGGTAAACGATGGTGCCAGCTTGCTCACTGTCTCGTAGCCTTGGGCGAAAGCGGGCATGTTTGGGCAAGTCCTGGCGGTAGCTTTCAAGTCAGCTCGAGGGGGGTATGGCGCTGGCGCCTAGGGGTCGCTTCCAATAGGAGAACGAATATTATGGTCTGTCCTGCTACCAGGTAAAGGGATATTCCGTATATATTGTACAAGGAATATACAGGGGATATCAAACGATATGCAGATATTATACATGGGATCTCAGGCAATAAATATATATATTCGGTTTAATCTGACCCTTTGTAACAGGAAGTATTAACCTGTAAACCCCATATTGAGCTGGAATTAAACCACCATATACGAATACAACCTCTCCTCATTCTTCCTGACATTACTGCATGACTGATCGCTACAATATGTTCACTACCACCGATTGGACAAGTAATGTTATGCAGCTGAGAGCGAAAGTTTTTTCGCAGAGCAATAGGGAAGATGAAAATTGTTCTGATTGATTGATTGAAAACTTTATTAACAGATTGCAGAATGGGTACAATACAGTACGGCTCGACACAAACAATTGTTAAGGGGATGCAGACCAGAGAAATACTTTCTTGTTTTGTTCTTGTCTTGTTTACATCAGGGTCCCCCATTTTCAATTCATCATTCTGTTCTCAACCATAATTTTCATTGGACAATAAACCTTACATCAGCCTACATCAGACATTCAACTCTGTCAACATCCACAACTTCTTTTGTTACCCGAGTATAAAAACATCTAAGTAGGTGCATTGTGGCGCATTGTCAATTTATTAGTTAATGACAAGCGGCCACTATGCCTTCTCCAACTAACGTTATTCATTTAAATTGTTCCTGTTAATTAATAATTAACATAAGTAGCATGGTAAATACGTAGGCTATTGATCAATGAATGTATTGATACATTAATATATATTACAAATGATACTCAAGTAAAATTAGTTATTTCCTCATTGTCCTTGCTCTGTTGCCTGTCTGCCATCGCCTCAAAATAGGATTGAGGTGATATTTAGCCAGGCGAGTGTGTTGGACTTATAGTATATATAAGTAAAGGAGCAGTGCACATATTTTCAGCATTGTCCCACCTTGTCCACTTCATTCTTTCATATCTCTACTTTAAAGGAACATCGCACAACCAATGAATGTCTGGGAAGAAATGCACAGCGAAAAGAAAATATGAAGACGAACACAGGACATTTTTACCAGAGTGGGAGAATCAATATTTCTTTGTCGACCGTAATGGTAAGCCATTCTGTCTGATATGCCAGATGACATTGGGACATTTCAAGGCATCAAATCTCCAGCGCCACTTCACCACAATACATGCTAACATTGACAAGGACTACCCAAAAGATAGTGAACTTCGCCAGCACAAGTTAAATAACTTGAAAAGTCAGACACAGAAACAGACCCAGTTGTTCTGTTCATTTAACAAGCAGGTGGAGACGGTGCCGCTTGCCTCTTATCAAGTGGCATGGAACATTGCTCGTGCTAAAAAGCCATACAGCGAAGGCGAGTTTGTGAAAAAAAACATCACTGAGGTTGTGGACATTTTGGCTTCAGAAAATGTCAAACTGAAAAAGATGGTGTCAGATGAACAACTGTCACGCCACACAGTTGAACACAGGATATCAGACATAAACCATGCCATTGTAACAGAATTACATTCTGATCTTCAGAAATGTGAATATTTCAGTGTCTCATTGGATGAGTCTTGTGACATACAAGACAAGCCACAGTTGGCCATATTTGCACGGTCGGTTTCAGAAGATTGTGTGATCAAAGAAGAGCTCCTGGATATTCAGCCACTGAAGGACAGGACCCGTGGCATTGATGTGAAACAAACCATGACTGATGTGTTTGCTAAAGCAAATCTGCCAATCCAGAGACTGACAGCAATAGCCACGGATGGAGCTTCCTCTATGATCAGAGCTGTGAACGGGCTTGTGGGGCTCTGTAAAGCCGACGACACTTTTCCAGACTTTTGGAATTTCCACTGCATTATTAATCGGGAGCAGCTTGTGTCTAAAACGCTGAATTTAGACCACATGATGAAGCCTCTGATGGAAATTGTCAACTATATCCGGATCTTAACCACAGGCAATTCAAAAACCTGATCGCTGAACTTGACCAAGGCCTTCCCGGGGACCTGCCGCTTCACTGCACTGTGAGGTGGCTTTCAAGAGGCAAAGTGCTGTCTCGCTTCCTTGAGCTCTTGGATCCTGTGAAGCTGTTCATGGAGGAGAAGAACAAGGACTATCCACAGTTGTCAGACCCCCAGTGGATTATGGATTTGTCTTTTTTAGTCGACATGCTGAGTCATCTGGACAGACTCAACCTGGGCCTGCAAGGGAAGTTAAAGATGCTGCCTGACCTGGTGCAAAGTGTGTTTGCATTTGTTGGCAAACTCAAGCTGTTTAAGGCGCAGCTTCAAAAGGGAGTATTTTTGCACTTACCCTCTCTGCAAAAAGCATGTACATATGCTGCATCAGCCGCCCTGAAAAAGAAGACAGCCCAATATGCAGCACAGACTCTCCAGGAGAGTTTTGTGACCAGATTCCAGGACAGTTGAAAAGACCACAGATTACGTTCCTCATCGATCCTTTCGGTGTGGAGACGGACTGTTTAAAAGCCCCGCTTGTCACAGATGAAGCAGCGTCGGAGATGGAGATGATCGAACTGTCAGAGGATGACAGACTGAAGTCTGTTCTGAAGGATGGAACCATTGAGTTTTGGAAAGCAGTTACTTACTTACTTACTTATCCTCTTCGTCCCGGTTGCCTGTATCAGTTCCGCAACCGTTTCCATTTCCGGGGTAGGCCTGATTGGCCGCGACAGGCACGTGACCCGCCGCGGCCACGCCTACCCCGGAAATGGAAACGGTTGCGGAACTGATACAGGCGTCCCGGTTGGGGCATAATGCCGCAATCATACACTGCCACTAAATCCTGTCTCGTGCTTTGGCCTGCGCTTCGTCCCAGGAAAGACCCATCTCCTTCAGCTCCATGGAGTGCCAATGGAAAAATATCGCCAGCTCAAACGGGCAGCGCTCAAGCTACTCTCAATGTTTGGGTCCACATATGTTTGTGAGTCTGTGTTTTCTACCTTGAATTTATTTTTTTTAAATGGCTAAAAGTGATTTTGTAATTTTGCAACCATGGGTCTCACAGGGTACTTTGAACCCTGTGAGGCCCAAATAGAAAATACATTAGCAACTTCAGAGGCCAGAGGGTGGGGCCTATAAATGCATGAAGGGTGTTGTGACAAAAAAAAAGTTGAGAAACGCTGGTATATTGTGGCTCTTTGTGGTACCACAGTAATTTTTGGGCTCTTAGTCTCTGACTGGTTGGCCACCCCTGATCTATGCCATCAAATCACATCTTTTTCCTGTGTCCACAGCTTACTGTACGTTGTTAATAATCATCCGTGCGAAACACAGTAAGCTGTACAGTATATAGTTGTATGGATTAAATATACCTTTGATGCAAATAATTATTATGCTAAATCTTCTCCTCCTTAGTGCTGTTCCACCACACTGCATCCAGACTAAACCCCTTTAGTCCTTAGTGCTGTTCCACCACACTGCATCCAGACTAAACCCCTTTAGTCCTTAGTACTGTTCCATCGCACTGCATCCAGACTAAACCCCGTTAGTCCGTATTACTGTTCCACCACACTGCATCCAGACTAAACCCTGTTAGTCCTTAGTGCTGTTCCACCACACTGCATCCAGACTAAACCCCTTTAGTCCGTATTACTGTTCCACCACACTGCATCCAGACTAAACCCCTTTAGTCCGTATTACTGTTCCACCACACTGCATCCAGACTAAACCCCGTTAGTCCTTAGTGCTGTTCCATCACACTGCATCCAGACTAAACCCCTTTAGTCCTTAGTGCTGTTCCATCACATTGCATCCATACTAAACCCCTTTAGTCCTTAGTACTGTTCCACCACACTGCATCCAGACTAAACCCCTTTAGTCCTTAGTACTGTTCCATCACACTGCATCCAGACTAAACCCCTTTAGTCCTTAGTACTGTTCCATCACACTGCATCCAGACTAAACCCCTTTAGTCCTTAGTGCTGTTCCACCACACTGCATCCAGACTAAACCCCTTTAGTCCTTAGTGCTGTTCCACCACACTGCATCCAGACTAAACCCCTTTAGTCCTTAGTGCTGTTCCATCACACTGCATCCAAACTAAACCCCTTTAGTCCTTAGTGCTGTTCCACCGCACTGCATCCAGACTAAACCCCTTTAGTCCTTAGTGCTGTTCCATCACACTGCATCCAGACTAAACCCCTTTAGTCCTTAGTACTGTTCCACCACACTGCATCCAGACTAAACCCCTTTAGTCCTTAGTACTGTTCCACCACACTGCATCCAGACTAAACCCCTTTAGTCCTTAGTACTGTTCCACCGCACTGCATCCAGACTAAACCCCTTTAGTCCTTAGTGCTGTTCCATCACACTGCATCCAGACTAAACCCCTTTAGTCCTTAGTGCTGTTCCATTGCACTGCATCCAGACTAAACCCCTTTAGTTCTTAGTGCTGTTCCATTGCACTGCATCCAGACTAAACCCCTTTAGTCCTTAGTACTGTTCCATCACACTGCATCCAGACTAAAGCCCTTTAGTCCTTAGTACTGTTCCATCACACTGCATCCAGACTAAACCCCTTTAGTCCTTAGTACTGTTCCACCACACTGCATCCAGACTAAACCCCTTTAGTTCTTAGTGCTGTTCCATTGCACTGCATCCAGACTAAACCCCTTTACTCATTAGTGCTGTTCCATCGCACTGCATCCAGACTAAACCCTGTTAATCCTTAGTGCTGTTCCACCACACTGCATCCAGACTAAACCCCTTTAGTCCTTAGTACTGTTCCACCACACTGCATCCAGACTAAACCCCTTTAGTCCTTAGTGCTGTTCCATCACACTGCATCCAGACTAAACCCCTTTAGTCCTTAGTGCTGTTCCACCACACTGCATCCAGACTAAACCCCTTTAGTCCTTAGTACTGTTCCACCGCACTGCATCCAGACTAAACCCCTTTAGTCCTTAGTGCTGTTCCACCACACTGCATCCAAACTAAACCCCTTTAGTCCTTAGTGCTATTCCAGCACACTGCATCAAAACTAAACCCCTTTAATCCTTAGTGCTGTTCCATCGCACTGCATCCAGACTAAACCCCTTTAGTCCTTAGTGCTGTTCCATCACACTGCATCCAGACTAAACCCCTTTAGTCCTTAGTGCTGTTCCACCACACTGCATCCAGACTAAACCCCTTTAGTCCTTAGTACTGTTCCATCACACTGCATCCAGACTAAACCCCTTTAGTCCTTAGTGCTGTTCCACCACACTGCATCCAGACTAAACCCCTTTAGTCCTTAGTGCTGTTCCATTGCACTGCATCCAGACTGAACCCCTTTAGTCCTTAGTACTGTTCCATCACACTGCATCCAGACTAAACCCCTTTGGTCCTTAGTGCTGTTCCACCACACTGCATCCAGACTAAACCCCTTTAGTCCTTAGTGCTGTTCCACCACACTGCACTCAGACTAAACCCCTTTAGTCCTTAGTGCTGTTCCATCACACTGCATCCAGACTAAACCCCTTTAGTCCTTAGTGCTGTTCCATCACACTGCATCCAGACTAAACCCCTTTAGTCCTTAGTGCTGTTCCATTGCACTGCATCCAGACTAAACCCCTTTAGTCCTTAGTGCTGTTCCATCGCACTGCATCCAGACTAAACCCCTTTAGTCCTTAGTGCTGTTCCACCACACTGCATCCAGACTAAACCCCTTTAGTCCTTAGTGCTGTTCCATCACACTGCATCCAGACTAAACCCCTTTAGTCCTTAGTACTGTTCCACCACACTGCATCCAGACTAAACCCCTTTAGTCCTTAGTGCTGTTCCATCGCACTGCATCTAGACTAAACCCCTTTAGTCCTTAGTGCTGTTCCATCACACTGCATCCAGTAGAAATATGAGTGAGTCAGAGACTAAAGATAGCTCTACGTGTGATAACTCACACTTCTGCTGCCATAGAAGTGACACACACCCCACACAGACACACACACACCACATGCACTATCATGCGCTCATACATACGTGCACACACTGAAGTCACAAGGGTATCAACACATTTACCCACATAGCCCTAAGAATAACAGATGTGCATGTGCACACACACTAAACACACAGACATACACAAACACGCACACACACAAGCACACTCTATACAAATAAACACACACACAAACACACATCTGACATCACTAATAAGGCCAACAACATTACACACACACACGCGCGCGTCTCTTATATGGCTTACAGATGATGTGAGAGCAGCAGGTCCTGCCTATGAGGCTCTGTGCTTCTGACATGTGGTGCTCACAGATAAACTCAAACAACCGCTGGTACAGAACCATACACAGGTATAGTATAGATAGAGAGCCTAACAGAGACATAGGAAAGAGAGAGAGAGAGAGAGAGAGAGAGAGAGAGAGAGAGAGAGAGAGAGAGAGAGAGAGAG
>NC_140166.1:182460259-182492759 GCF_963971535.1 Notolepis coatsorum | reverse complement strand
CAGGAAGTCCCCCTGAGCTCTTCCTTGACTCCCATGTTACAACTGTTTTCATTAAAAAATACAAATGTAAGTATCAAAATCGAATTTGCCGCCATTATTTTCTTAGATCACTATGAACGCATGTCAACGACCAAGACAAATTCACTATCATTATAGCAAAAGACCAACTATAGTTTTCAGAGTCTGGTAACCA
This sequence comes from Notolepis coatsorum, assembly GCF_963971535.1. Lineage (NCBI taxonomy): Eukaryota > Metazoa > Chordata > Actinopteri > Aulopiformes > Paralepididae > Notolepis > Notolepis coatsorum. The sequence goes on along the minus strand of NC_140166.1, from coordinate 182,492,566 downwards.
CGCGTTTGTATTAATTAATAGTTTGAAACACAAAACAGCTCAACATAAATACAGTACCATACAGACAAAACTTAACTCACAAACAATAAACAATACAATACAGTACAATACAGACAAAACAAAACTCACAAACGGTACAATACAGACAAAACATACTAACAAAATGGGGGGGGTGGGGGGGGTGCAGATCAAACACTCCTACTTTCAGTCATAAGTATTCTCCAAATATGTCCTTATATAGATCCAGGGACCGTCCTCTCCATGGTCATGTTCAGCGAGCGTTGAGGCTGCTCGTTCCATTGTCAATAGGTCCATGAAATCCCTCATCCAGGTGTCCATGCAGAAACAATTTGGCTTTTGGATCTTCCAGTTCATCATGATAGTACGCTTAACTGACATATGTGCTAGTGTAATGATGCGTTGCGTAAGTGCTGATTGTATACCAACTACCCCTATGCCCAAGAGGCAGACTTTTGGACATAAGGGTATCTTAACACTGAGAATAGAGGATAGTCTTAACATGACCTTGTGCCAAAAACTCTTCACTGTGGGGCAATGCCACAACATGTGGATGAGTGTTCCTACCTCCCCACATCCATGCCAGCACAAATCTGAGATGGCTTGATCAATTCTTTTTATTTTACATGGTGTAATATAAGCTCGATGAACTACCTTTAATTGTATCATTTTATATCTTACACATTTTGATGATGTTGTTGTATTTTTTAAAACCGTCTCCCATTGTGGAGCAGTCAAGGAGACCTTCAAATCCCTCTCCCACTGCTGTTTAATGGAGGCCAGGCCATCTGATGAGCTAAGTGACAGTTTTGATTGATTGATTGAAAACTTTATTAACAGATTGCAGAATGGGTACAATACAGTACAGCTCAATACACACAATTGTTAAGGGGATGCAGACCAGAGAAAGACTTTCGTCTTGTTTACATCAGGGTCCCCCATTTTCAATTCATCAGTAACCTATAGATCTTAGATACTGACCTCCTTTCTGAAGCGATCCTTCTTAGTCTGTCATCCAAATCCTTATGTATCCCCATATCTCTATTTTTCATGGATACTGATCTTACTACAGATCTCAACTGAAAGTACAACATGAATTCACTATCTCTTAAATTATACAGATCTTTCAAATCATTAAAAGGTATCGTCTCTCCATCCTTCACAATCTGTCCTAGTTGATGTATTCCTTTACCCTGCCATGAAGTATTTACTAGTGTGCTGCCCCCTGCCATTAACAGGGGGTTAGACCATATGGGGCATGAAGGTAAAGAGATCCCTTTGAAGGCTAGCCGTTTCTGTAGGGTTTTGATTATCTCACATGAAAATCTTATTATCGGGTTATCCATTTTAAAGTTAGGTTTGGGGTGAAACCATAATGATACCAAGGATACCGTCTTACTAAGTTCTGATCAAATATTCTCCTCAATCCATTTCCAACTGCCTATTTCGGTCTTGCATATGTAACCCCATGACAAGGGGAATCTGGCATTATAAGAGAGATAGTATGAGTAAACATCCGGAATACTAAGTCCACCGCTATTTCTTGGTCTCATCAATTTCTTGTAGCTGATTCTAGGTGTCTTCTCCCTCCATAAGAAACCTGTAAATAGCTTATTTATCTCTTTAAACCAATACGAGGGGAATTTGAGTGGAACAGCTGATATTAGAAATGATATTCTAGGTAAAATATTCATTTTTATTATCTCTGCTCTACCCCATAATGAAATGGGTAACACTGTCCATCTCTTAATATCCTCCCTAATTGTCTTCAAGAGGTGTGGACCATTAGAATCAAAAATCGTGTCTATAGGTGTCCGGATGTTTATTCCGAGGTATCTCATACCTTGTGATCTCCACTGTAAGGGGGCAGAACCAATATGTGAAGGATGGGTCAGGTTATTCAGAGGAATAGCTTCACTCTTATTAAAGTTCACCTTATATCCTGAAAACTCCCCAAATGCTTTAATCAGCTTCATCACCTGTGGGATTGATTGACAGGGTTGTGTTAGTGTTAATAGTACATCATCTGCATACAGATTAGCTTTAAAGTCATGCCCCCCAATATTGATGCCCGTGATTTTCTCCTCTGCTCGTATGGCACATGCCAGCGGTTCGAGGGCGAGGATGAAGAGTGATGGAGAAACCGGACAACCCTGTCGGGTGGACCTGAATAGCTGAAACGGTTGAGATATAATGCCATTTGTTTTAATTGAAGCTAGTGGTTTGTTGTAGAGCGCCATCACCCAATGTATGACCGTGGGTCCAAAACCGAATCTGGTAAGAACATAAAACAGATAGTGCCATTCTATTCTGTCGAAAGCTTTCTCAGCATCCAAGGATAAAGCTACCGCTGGTTGTTGTAGGTTGCCCGCTTTTGACATGACATGAAATAGTCTCCTCATATTATTAGAAACGTGGCGGCCTTTAATAAACCCTACTTGATCAAGGTGGATCAGTGAGGGCATGACTGTCTCTATGCGCATGGCCAGGATCTTAGCAAATAGCTTATAATCGCTGTTCAATAAACTTAAGGGACGATAATTACCCATTTGTGAGTGATCTTTATCAGGTTTAGGTAACAAAGAGATAGTAGCCTGGCACATACTCTGAGGCATGGATTGATGAACTATTATGTCATTGAATACTAGTGTAAGCAGTGGGGTTAGCCTGTGTTGAAACTGTTTGTAAACTCTAAGGTGTATCCATCATTCCCTGGTGCTTTCCCTGTTGAAAGGAGGTTCATGGCAGATATGATTTCTGATTCTCTGATAGGACCCTCTAAATGCTGCCTTTCTACCTCTTGTAATGTGGGTAAGGATATGTCCTTAAAAAATATATCCATGTCTTCCTGTTTTTTAGATCCTTCTGACTGATAGAGTTTACTATAAAAATCACTGAAAGCTTTATTAATTTCTGTTTGTTCATAAATAACTGCACCTGTACTATCTCATATAAATGGTATTGATTGGCGATTTTCTAATTGTTTTAATCTTAGTGCTAGCATCTTACCGGCTTTATCTCCTGATTCAAAATATTTCCTACTGAGTCTGAAAAGAGCAAACGCTGTCTCCTCATGTATAATTGATTGCAACTCTGTCTTAAGAATCAACATAGTATTTTTCAGTTGTATATTTCCAGGGTTAAGCATGTGTTGTGTTTCTACAGCCTTAAGTTCTAATATTAAGTTGTTTTTCTTCATTATCATTTTCTTCTTTCTGGCTGTAGAATAGCTAATAATCCACCCTCTGCAAGTTGCTTTGAATGCTTCCCACACCATTTGTATTGAAGGGACAGATTTTAGATTAATATTTATAAATTCAGTTATTCTCTCATTTATTAAAGATACAAACTCTTGATCTTTTAGCAAAGAGTTGTTAAATCTCCATTGTTTACTTTTGTGATTGTTTACAGAGAGAGCTAAGCGCACTGACATGGGGGCATGATCTGAGATTATAATATTATGGATGTTGCACTCTATCACATTCTCAACTGTACATTGTGAAAAAAGAAAGTAATCAATCCTTGAGTACGAATTATGAGCGTGTGAATAGAAAGTATATTCTCGGGCAAGAGAGTTTACTACCCGCCATATGTCTGTCAAAGCCAGAGATACCTGCAACTCATTGAGCGCTGCTGACAATGCACCATCTGATATGAGTGGGTGGCCCGATCTATCCACCTGCCGGGTCACTAACTAGGTTGAGATCACCTCCTAAATAAATATGGTCTGCCGCAAAATTAGATAATGCCACACTCAATTTGGATAGAAATTCGGCCTGACCAATATTGGGTGCATAGACATTTACTAACGTGCATTTAGTATTTTGTAAAAAACCTGATAGAATGATAAACCTGCCATCCTTGTCAATAATCTTTTGAGATAGTCTAAACATCAGTCGTTTTGCTATTAAAATACTGACGCCCCTAGATGCCCCGGTACCTGGTGCTGAGTAGGCCTGGCCTACCCATCTCTGTCTCAACTTAATAGAGTCCTCATCCTTCAAATGTGTCTCCTGCAACATCGCAACATCACAGTCCAGGGATTTCAAATGACTAATGACTTTATATCTCTTTGTTTTATTTGAAACCCTGTTTACATTCCAACTAATCGTGTTAATTGTGGCCATCAAAAATTATATTGCGCTTTAGCTCGTTGAAAAGGTTGGATAAAAAGGAAAATACTGAATATATGTTGAAGTTATCAATGGTCTGCACCAACAAGGGGAAATACACACAAAACACATAACAAACCATACAAGAAGTGCCAATAAAAGGGCACACACATAATATAAGGGAGATAGAACCTGTGTCCATCCCCTGTCCGTGAACAAACTGATAAACACAGTTATCCGCACGCAGTGATCAGACCATGTCCTTAATTAAATACATGATCCGTGCATCCGAAATTATTACTATAGGGGCAGTGCAATACATAACCTCAGAAAACAAAAACAAAAAAAATATATATATACCTACATATACACATATATATATATATATATATATACATACATACACACAAACCAAAAAAAATGTATTATAATAATAAACAGTATAATGAAAGAGGCTGCCCTTAATGTTCATTGCATACCTTGCACGGGATCTTGCTCATCACCCACACTAAATAACTCAGTTGTCATGTCTACTGTCAACTGTCAACTGTCAGTGAGTGGTGGGCGTGTCATACCTCTATGCTCTGTCCATTAGCCAAAAATATTAGGAAGCTTGATCTTCAATCCTTTCGCTGCATCCGTGGGGTTATTATAGATGGATGTTTCGCCGTCGATGGTGACTATCAGCCTCGCAGGGTACAGTATACCATTACGGACATCCGCGTCCCACAATTTCTTCTTGATGTCGGTATAACCGGCGCGCTGCTTTTTAATTTCCACGGGTAGATCCTGGAATGCGTGAAGCGGCCTTCCTCCCCATGTCAGCTTCTTTTTCTTCCCCGCGGCTCTCAAGATGTCCTGCCTGTCGTTCCATCTCAGCAGCCGTATAATGTACGGGCGAGGAGGTGCCGATGGGTCTGGTCTGGGTCGGAGAGTCCGATGGTGCCTTTCTACCTCTGGTACCTGGTCAGTGTCCTTTAAATCCAGGATGTATCTCAGAATGCCATTAATCATATTATTCGGGTCACCGGCTTCCTCTCCCTCTTTCAGGCCGACCAATACGATGTTATTTCTCTTGCTCTGCGCTTCCATGTAGGTTAATTTGGTTTTCAAGTAGTCCACGTCTCCCGTCAGGTCTTTCAAAGTTTTGCCGTCTACGGCCATCTGGTCTTCTACCGCTCCGATACGGTTCTCCGCATTGGATATTCTTTGCAGAATAGCCCGTGTGTCCTTCTTTACTCCGTTGATCGATTCACTGAGCTCATCAAACCTTAGCTGGAATGAATCTTTGATGATAGATACCTCCGCAATTAGGTGCGACGCCCAAGCAGGGGTATTTTTGTCTGACATAATTTGTTTGGCAGAACGCCAATCGATTTCACGTTTCTTAGACAACAGTCTTGTCTCTGCACGGTTGCCAGGACGTGTCATTCACACATCTAGTGTATTGAAACCTTTTCCTGAAGTTGCGCGGATTTTTCTTTCTTTAGAGGTGAAATAATAACTTAATTGGTCTGTCACTTACGAGAGCGAACTACCGTGCCATATCGCCGTAGTCACGTGACGTTCGAAGTTGGTTAAGGTTAGAGTTTGTCTTAGAGCAGGGCGATAGAACCACGCGTTTGTGATTATGACCGTGTGTGTTCTGCCTATCGTGTGATTACTTTGGTTACATGTAAATGTAAATGGCAACGTTAACATTCCCCATCACCTTACTGCCGTACGGCACGTCACTGTCAACCAATATGTATACGTGTGTCAATACAGCACATGATAATGACTTTATCAGAATGGAGAGGTGATGACGTCTCTGACAACATTACTCACAGAAGACGGTCCTTGAAGGGTTATTTATTCCAAGCACAACAATAATCACTGCATGCCAGCTTTAGGAGGCAGAGGCAGACAGATGAGTGTGTTGGGGGTTGGAGGGGGTCAACCCAAGGTTGATATCCCTCCTCCTCGGGGGGGATTAGAGGGTAAGGAAAGGAAAGGAAGGGGAAGGAAAGGAGAGGAGAGGAAAGGAAAGGAGTTGAAAGGAGAGGAAAGGAAAAGGAGAGGAGATGATATGAGAGGAGATGAAAGGTGTTGAATCTAGGGGTTGTATGTATGGTTGTAACTAACTGTAACTGTCCTCTACTGCTCCCATGACTGCATATATATCTGTGTCCACTGGAGGGCGCTATAGGCAGAGCTTCTACTGTCTACGCCAGGTTGGGAGTATATAAGCCTTGGTTCCCTCCTTCTCTTTCTTCTCCCCACATCTGCCTCTCCCGGAGAGGAGATCACATGAGCTGCTGTGTTATGAGTCAATGTGAATAAATAAACCGCTGCCAGCAGAGCAAGGCCAAAGATAGAAACCATGCCTCTTGTACATATTATTGTCGCCCCATAGCCAATTCTGTTAACAGGTTATGGGCCCAGATCTCGCAGGGGCGAAATAATAAGGGTAGCTAGCTTAGCTGAAGTGTAGGCCAGAGTAGCACCGGGAGTACCGCGTGGCTAAATACTAGGCCAACGGAGCTTAAGCTACACCTACCACCTACCACCAAGAAGGAGGATGGCGACCAAGGGAAGGAGCAAATGGCCCTCATTTAATGGAAAAGCGGAGGGATATGAGCTCTGGGAAGATCGCATGCTATGTTGCATGCACAGCGCGGGACTCAAGGCGGTGATCTTGGCGGCCCCCGCGGGGCCACTGACGGCGGAGGACCAAGCCCAAGACGACAAGCTTAATGCGGACGCATACTGTGAGTTGGCGCCGCTGCTCGACGATACGAGCTTGGGGCTAATATTCCGCGACACGAAGGACAAAGGCAGAGAAAGCCTGGGAGTGTTGAGGGAGCATTACATCGGACGGGGAAGGCCCCGAGTAGTGTCCCTCTACGTAACGTTAACGGCTCTGAAGAAGGGGCACACAGAGACGATGACAGAATACATCATCCGAGCTGAGCAGATCATGACGGCGCTCAAGAGTGCAGGAGAGGCACCAGGTGAGGGGCTAATGATGGCGATGGTGATGAGAGGACTACCGGAGTTGTACAGGCCGTTCGCGCTACTGGTTACCCACGGTTACCCACGCGACACCGAGGGAAAAGGCCAGGCCCACGACGGAGCTGACGTGTTGGCGATGCGGAGAGAATGGGCATCGGAGGGATAACTGCAAACGTGCGAAATCGAGACACAGACAGAGGAGCCATGGCTGGACTCCGGGGTAAGGTATGGAGGGACAGAGACACCACAGCCTAGCGTACTGAGCACAGGCGTGCAAGCAGACAGCCAGCCACCCCCAGAGGGCGATGACGAGGAGAACCCGAGGGTGACGTCAAGTGCCCCAAGCAGTGGGAGGTATCCCTCAAGGGAACACAAACCCCCAAAATATCTGATAGATTATGCCCGGAGAGGAAGTGACGAGGATGACAGTACACTCGCCAATATTGATTACTGCTACGGAGTGGTGTGTGGCGTGCCTCAGTCTTTTAAGGAAGCCATAGTGTCCCCAGAGTTGAGTAAGTGGGAGAGAGCGATGGACGAGGAGATGAGGTCCTTAGAGGACAACCACACCTTTACCCTCACAAAATTGCCAGAGGGCAGACAGACAGTGGGAGGAAAATGGATGTACTCAATCAAGGAAGGGATCGAAGGCCACGAAAAGTACAAAGCAAGATTTGTAGCTAAGGGTTTCAGTCAGAGGAAGGGGATAGACTATGGTGAAACATTTTCCCCCACCGCCAACCTGACCAGTGTAAGGGTAGTGGTTCAGAAAGCAGCTGAGGACAATCTGATTTTACATCAGATGGATGTGAAGACAGCCTATCTGCACGCACCCATAGATAGGGAGATATATATGGAACAACCTGAAGGTTACGAAAAGAAAGGGGGAAAACTAGTGTGCAAGCTAGAAAAATCCATTTACGGCCTGAAACAGTCTGGGCGAAATTGGAACGAGATGCTTCACACATGCCTCATCAAGGATCACTTCCTACAGAATCCAGTAGACCCCTGTGTTTACTCAAGGGAGTCAAAAGAGTCAGGAAAAGTGATAATCGTCATTTGGGTGGATGATTTGATCATCGCAGCAGACAACACTAGGAACCTAGATCAGGTGAAAGGTATGCTCTCCACCAGATTCAAAATGAAAGACCTTGGCAGGTTAAAGCATTTCCTAGGCATGGACTTTGAGCAGTCGGCCAATTGTGTAACAGTATCCCAGAAGAGATATGTGGAAAAGATCCTGAAACGTTTTGACATGCAGGAATGTAGAACAAGGGAAACACCATGTGATCAGAAACTCGATTACCAGGAGGATGCTCAGAAACTGACAGATGTAAAAATGTACAGGGAAGCCGTGGGTAGCCTCATCTACTTAACAACATGTACCCGCCCTGACCTATGTTTTGTAGTGAGTAAGTTGTCACAGCATTTTGCTGATCTTACAGAGGAACACTGGATTACGGTAAAACATGTTTTTCGTTATCTCAAAGGTACAGTAGATAAACTACTTTGTTTCAGAAAGAGCAGCGAAGGCTTGGGGCTTAAAGCCTACAGTGATGCATACTGGGCTGCTGACATCACAGATAGAAGGAATACTACAGGATACTGTGTTAGTTTAAACACAAACAGCTCACTGGTTTCATGGAAAACAAAGAAGCAGCCCACAGTGGCACTGTCAACTTGTGAAGCCGAATACATGGCTCTGGCCATGACGATACAAGAGTGTATTTATCTAGAACAACTGCTCGGAGGGATGGATAACTATGTATATAAGAAGACTGTTGTTTATGAGGACAACCAGGGTACTATTGCCATTGCGAGAAACCCTGTGTGCCGACAGAGGTGTAAGCATATGGATATAAAGTACCATTTCATCAGATCTGTCATCAGAGAAGAAAGGATGACACTGGTTTATTGTCCAACAGATGACATGGTAGCAGACGCTATGATGAAGCCTGCTTCAAAATTGAAACTGAGGAGATTTGCAGAGGTCATGTTTGGTGTGTAAATATTGACTGCCATACTCTTTTTGATGTTCTAAGACTTTGTTATTTTCTTTGTAAATTGTTTTGAAGAGTTCATACAGTGTGCTAAGCAACCATAAGTGGGAGTGTTGAATCTAGAGGTTGTATGTATGGTTGTAACTAACTGTAACTGTCCTCTACTGCTCCCATGACTGCATATATATCTGTGTCCACTGGAGGGCGCTATAGGCAGAGCTTCTACTGTCTTCACTCAACTCGGGGGTGGTCCCCACCTCCCTAAAACAAGCCAGAGTCACGCCCCTCATAAAAAAACCAACCCTGAACCCCACCGTCATAGCCAACTATCGCCCTGTCTCTCTTCTCTCCTTCCTTTCTAAAACACTTGAACGTGCTGTATCCAACCAACTTACTGCTTATCTCTTACAGAATGACCTCCTAGACCCCAATCAGTCTGGCTTCCGGACTGGCCACTCCACAGAAACGGCCCTCATTGCGGTCACAGAGGCACTTCACTTAGCAAAAGCGAAAGGCCTCTCCTCTGTCCTGATTCTCCTAGATCTATCTGCAGCCTTCGACACAGTCAACCATCAGATCCTCCTCGCGGCCCTCGCAGGAATGGGAGTGGCTGGATCTGCGCTGACATGGCTGACATCATACCTCAATGACCGCTCCTACCAAGTGTCATGGAGAGGGACTCTGTCGGCCACCCGCCCCCTCCGGACGGGTGTCCCCCAGGGCTCGGTCCTAGGACCCCTTCTCTTCTCCCTCTACACTAAATCACTGGGTAACATTATCACATCTCATGGCTTCTCATATCATTGTTATGCCGATGATACTCAACTCTTCCTCTCCTTCCCTCCCTCAGATATCCACGTCTCTGAGCGGATCTCGGCCTGTCTGTCCGACATCTCCGCCTGGATGACGACCAACCACCTCAAACTGAACCTAAGCAAAACAGAATTGCTCCACCTGCCGGCCAAATCCTCCCCCCTGACCGACCTCTCCATCACAGTCGAGAATGCAGCTGTGACCGCGTCGCCGACCGCCAAGAACCTTGGTGTTGTCCTCGACGACCAGTTGAACTTCTCTGCTCACATCGCAGCGACAACCAGAACCTGCAGATTCCTCCTGAGCAACGTCAGAAGGATACGCCCCTTCCTGACAAAAGAAGCCACCCAACTCCTCGTCCAATCAACAGTCATCTCCCGCCTCGACTACTGCAACGCACTGCTAGCTGGCCTCCCGGCCACTGCCACCAAGCCTCTTCAACTCATTCAAAATGCAGCGGCCCGCCTGATCTCAAACCTACCGAAGTCAGCCCATGTCACCCCACTTCTTAGGGACCTGCACTGGCTCCCCATTGCTGCACGTATCCGCTTCAAGGCCCTCGACCTAGCATACCGTGCGGCAAAGGGAACCGCTCCCGCCTACCTCCGGTCAATGGTCTCTAACTACACACCCTCAAGACCCTTACGCTCTGCGTCTTCTGGCCGCCTCAGATCTACTCCTATCCAAGCTCCCGGAGGGTCATCAAAGAGAAGCCGCCTATTCTCAGTCCTTGCCCCACAATGGTGGAATGAACTACCCATCCCAGTTAGGACAGCCGAATCCCATCCAATCTTTCGCCGTCGACTAAAGACTCACTTCTTCAACCATTATCTGAAATGATAAAAAACAAAAAAAAAAAAAATCTAACCCCGACTAACCTTAATGTCATGCACTTGCCCTAATAAACTAACCTACACTGTAACACGCAACACTTTGATGAACATTGTTACTCAGCTGATAGAGTTATACCCTTCTTGCTGTCTTGTCGCACAGAACTTGTAAGTCGCTTTGGATAAAAGCGTCAGCTAAATGACTAAATGTAAATGTAAATGTAATGTCTACGCCAGGTTGGGAGTATATAAGCCTTGGTTCCCTCCTTCTCTTTCTTCTCCCCACATCTGCCTCTCCCGGAGAGGAGATCACATGAGCTGCTGTGTTATGAGTCAATGTGAATGAATAAACCGCTGCCAGCAGAGCAAGGCCAAAGATAGAAACCATGCCTCTTGTACATATTATTGTCGGCCCATAGCCAATTCTGTTAACAGGTTATGGGCCCAGATCTCGCAGGGGCGAAATAATAAGGGTAGCTAGCTTAGCTGAAGTGTAGGCCAGAGTAGCACCGGGAGTACCGCGTGGCTAAATACTAGGCCAACGGAGCTTAAGCTACACCTACCACCTACCACCAAGAAGGAGGATGGCGACCAAGGGAAGGAGCAAATGGCCCTCATTTAATGGAAAAGCGGAGGGATATGAGCTCTGGGAAGATCGCATGCTATGTTGCATGCACAGCGCGGGACTCAAGGCGGTGATCTTGGCGGCCCCCGCGGGGCCACTGACGGCGGAGGACCAAGCCCAAGACGACAAGCTTAATGCGGACGCATACTGTGAGTTGGCGCCACTGCTCGACGATACGAGCTTGGGGCTAATATTCCGCGACACGAAGGACAAAGGCAGAGAAAGCCTGGGAGTGTTGAGGGAGCATTACATCGGACAGGGAAGGCCCCGAGTAGTGTCCCTCTACGTAACGTTAACGGCTCTGAAGAAGGGGCACACAGAGACGATGACAGAATACATCATCCGAGCTGAGCAGATCATGACGGCGCTCAATAGTGCAGGAGAGGCACCAGGTGAGGGGCTAATGATGGCGATGGTGATGAGAGGACTACCGGAGTTGTACAGGCCGTTCGCGCTACTGGTTACCCACGGTTACCCACGTGACACCGAGGGAAAAGGCCAGGCCCACGACGGAGCTGACGTGTTGGCGATGCGGAGAGAATGGGCATCGGAGGGATAACTGCAAATGTGCAAAATCGAGACACAGACAGAGGAGCCATGGCTGGACTCCGGGGTAAGGTATGGAGGGACAGAGACACCACAGCCTAGCGTACTGAGCACAGGCGTGCAAGCAGACAGCCAGCCACCCCCAGAGGGCGATGACGAGGAGAACCCGAGGGTGAGCAAGGCACTTAACCCCCAACTGCTCCAGTGGAGTTGCTCAGTGGCCAATGGTGTCAGACTGTGGTTGTACTGGGCAGCTCCCAGGTATGAATGGAACTGTGTGAATGTGAAGCAGGGCGTAGCTGAAAAAGAGCATCTGTGCTCAGCGAACCTACCCTGGGTAAATAAAGGTTAAACAAGTGCCCCAAGCAGTGGGAGGTATCCCTCAAGGGAACACAAACCCCCAAAATATCTGATAGATTATGCCCGGAGAGGAAGTGACGAGGATGACAGTACACTCGCCAATATTGATTACTGCTACGGAGTGGTGTGTGGCGTGCCTCAGTCTTTTAAGGAAGCCATAGTGTCCCCAGAGTTGAGTAAGTGGGAGAGAGCGATGGACGAGGAGATGAGGTCCTTAGAGGACAACCACACCTTTACCCTCACAAAATTGCCAGAGGGCAGACAGACAGTGGGAGGAAAATGGATGTACTCAATCAAGGAAGGGATCGAAGGCCACGAAAAGTACAAAGCAAGATTTGTAGCTAAGGGTTTCAGTCAGAGGAAGGGGATAGACTATGGTGAAACATTTTCCCCCACCGCCAACCTGACCAGTGTAAGGGTAGTGGTTCAGAAAGCAGCTGAGGACAATCTGATTTTACATCAGATGGATGTGAAGACAGCCTATCTGCACGCACCCATAGATAGGGAGATATATATGGAACAACCTGAAGGTTACGAAAAGAAAGGGGGAAAACTAGTGTGCAAGCTAGAAAAATCCATTTACGGCCTGAAACAGTCTGGGCGAAATTGGAACGAGATGCTTCACACATGCCTCATCAAGGATCACTTCCTACAGAATCCAGTAGACCCCTGTGTTTACTCAAGGGAGTCAAAAGAGTCAGGAAAAGTGATAATCGTCATTTGGGTGGATGATTTGATCATCGCAGCAGACAACACTAGGAACCTAGATCAGGTGAAAGGTATGTTCTCCACCAGATTCAAAATGAAAGACCTTGGCAGGTTAAAGCATTTCCTAGGCATGGACTTTGAGCAGTCGGCCAATTGTGTAACAGTATCCCAGAAGAGATATGTGGAAAAGATCCTGAAACGTTTTGACATGCAGGAATGTAGAACAAGGGAAACACCATGTGATCAGAAACTCGATTACCAGGAGGATGCTCAGAAACTGACAGATGTAAAAATGTACAGGGAAGCCGTGGGTAGCCTCATCTACTTAACAACATGTACCCGCCCTGACCTATGTTTTGTAGTGAGTAAGTTGTCACAGCATTTTGCTGATCTTACAGAGGAACACTGGATTATGGTAAAACATGTTTTTCGTTATCTCAAAGGTACAGTAGATAAACTACTTTGTTTCAGAAAGAGCAGCGAAGGCTTGGGGCTTAAAGCCTACAGTGATGCATACTGGGCTGCTGACATCACAGATAGAAGGAATACTACAGGATACTGTGTTAGTTTAAACACAAACAGCTCACTGGTTTCATGGAAAACAAAGAAGCAGCCCACAGTGGCACTGTCAACTTGTGAAGCCGAATACATGGCTCTGGCCATGACGATACAGGAGTGTATTTATCTAGAACAACTGCTCGGAGGGATGGATAACTATGTATATAAGAAGACTGTTGTTTATGAGGACAACCAGGGTACTATTGCCATTGCGAGAAACCCTGTGTGCCGACAGAGGTGTAAGCATATGGATATAAAGTACCATTTCATCAGATCTGTCATCAGAGAAGAAAGGATGACACTGGTTTATTGTCCAACAGATGACATGGTAGCAGACGCTATGATGAAGCCTGCTTCAAAATTGAAACTGAGGAGATTTGCAGAGGTCATGTTTGGTGTGTAAATATTGACTGCCATACTCTTTTTGATGTTCTAAGACTTTGTTATTTTCTTTGTAAATTGTTTTGAAGAGTTCATACAGTGTGCTAAGCAACCATAAGTGGGAGTGTTGAATCTAGAGGTTGTATGTATGGTTGTAACTAACTGTAACTGTCCTCTACTGCTCCCATGACTGCATATATATCTGTGTCCACTGGAGGGCACTATAGGCGGAGCTTCTACTGTCTACGCCAGGTTGGGAGTATATAAGCCTTGGTTCCCTCCTTCTCTTTCTTCTCCCCACATCTGCCTCTCCGGAGAGGAGATCACATGAGCTGCTGTGTTATGAATCAATATGAATGAATAAATTGCTGCCAGCAGAGCAAGGCCAAAGATAGAAACCATGCCTCTTGTACATATTATTGTCGCCCCATAGCCAATTCTGTTAACAAAAGGAAAGGGAGAGGAGAGAAGAATAGAGGAAAGGAGAGGAGAGGAAAGGAACGGAAAGGAGAGGAGAGGAGAGGAAAGAACAGGAGAAGACAGACAGGACAGAGACTCTCCATTGATCCTCCACACAAACTGCTAACTGTCCTGCTCTATATCCATGCCAATCTCTCTCTCTCTCTCTCTCTCTCTCTCTCTCTCTCTGTTGCTTTCCTGTTGTTAAAAAAATAAATATGTCCTGACAGTCTTACTCAGCATACAGGGTTCATTGGCAGGTAGGGTTGCAAAGGGGTCGGAAACCTTCCCGGACATGTTCCGTGGGAAGTTAAAGGAGAACACCACCCATATTGAGAGGAGAACACCACCCATATTGAGAGGAGAACACCACCCATACTGAGAGGAGAACACCACCCATATTGAGAGGAGAACATCACCCATACTGAGAGGAGAACATCACCCATACTGAGAGGAGAACACCACCCATACTGAGAGGAGAACACCACCCATATTGAGAGGAGAACATCACCCATACTGAGAGGAGAACACCACCCATACTGAGAGGAGAACATCACCCATATTGAGAGGAGAACACCACCCATACTGAGAGGAGAACACCACCCATATTGAGAGGAGAACATCACCCATACTGAGAGGAGAACACCACCCATACTGAGAGGAGAACACCACCCATATTGAGAGGGGAACACCACCCATACTGAGAGGAGAACATCACCCATGCTGAGAGGAGAACACCACCCATACTGAGAGGAGAACACCACCCATATTGAGAGGAGAACACCACCCATACTGAGAGGAGAACACCATACTGAGAGGAGAACACCACCCATATTGAGAGGAGAACACCACTACTGAGAGGAGAACACCACCCATACTGAGAACTCACATGTGTCACTTCCATGGCCTTACATGTCAAACTTGTGATGTCATCAAGTATAAAGTCTGGAGCTGCTCAACTTAATATTAATGGGAGATTGATTTTCTGGACCCACAGAATCTTTGTTTGAGGTTTTAATATCCAAATTAGCTTTATTCTATAGTAGTGTTAGAAAATCTACCCATATAACATTCCCTTGGGTGTTCTCAATCTCACTTTCTCAATCTCACCATCTCAATCTCACTTTCTCAATCTCACCATCTCAATCTCACTTTCTCAATCTCACTTTCTCAATCTCACCATCTCAATCTCACTTTCTCAATCTCACTTTCTCAATTTCACTTTCTCAATCTCACTTTCTCAATCTCACTTTCTCAATCTCACTTTCTCAATCTCACCTTCTCAATCTCACTTTCTCAATCTCACCTTCTCAATCTCACTTTCTCAATTTCACTTTCTCAATCTCACTTTCTCAATCTCACTTTCTCAATCTCACTTTCTCAATCTCACTTTATCAATCTCACTTTCTCAATCTCACTTTCTCAATTTCACTTTCTCAATCTCACCTTCTCAATTTCACTTTCTCAATCTCACCTTCGCACTTTCTCAATCTCACCTCAATTTCACCTTCTCAATCTCACTTTCTCAATCTCACTTTATCAATCTCACTTTCTCAATCTCACTTTCTCAATCTCACTTTCTCAATCTCACCCAATTAATTTTCTATGGACCAGCTCCAGACTTTATACTAGAAGTTTGAGTTGTAGCACAGTTTTAGATTAGGGAGACTGTTGTTGGACTGTTTTAGACCATATATAACATGTATGAATTTGTAGTTATTTTAGTGTAGTCTTTAAACTCTGGAATTTTGTACATTTAGCAAATTTCTATAAGAAAATTGCTTATAATAGTGAATTTATTTTGGAGGGAAAATACACATGATAGATGATAGGCTCACAGGCTGGGAAAGTTAACATGTTAACGCAAATGTTAATGCCACACTTTCTTTTTGACATGTACTGTATGTATGTATGTATGTATGTATGTATGTATGTATGTATGTATGTATGTATGTATGTATGTATGTATGTATGTATGTATGTATGTATGTATGTATGTATGTATGTATGTATGTATGTATGTATGTAGGCCTGCCACGATAAGCAATAAATCGATTAATTGCAGCGATAATTAAAATGAATGCAATGATTTTGATGGGCGCGATTAATTGCTATTTCCGCGTTTGTGAGGCGGAACCAGTACCTCTTTTCTGTGTGAGGAGGCGGGGCGCCGGGCCACTGGCATTACATGTGCTCAGACAGACAACAACAACAACGTGTAGCGCACGCTACAACATCTGGCTCTGGCCCACAGTAAACAAATGCAAGTGGAGATTTGGAGAGGGAAAACAATGGAATTGGTTGCAAAGCCAAATGCTACCGCCGCAGTGTGGGAACATTTTGGATTCAAAGGAAATGAGCGAGGTGAACCTTGTAACGTCAACGAGCCGGTATGTCGAATTTGTTTTAAAAAAGTAGCAACTAAACGGGCTAACACGACAAACTTGCATCTGCATCTCAAGCACAACCACCCCCTCCAGTATGCCCAGCTGGGGAAAAAAACAGCTCCCTCTTCTTCCCGACAGTCGACACTCACTGGTGCGTTTGGCCGACAAAGTAAATATAAACGGGACAGCGCAAAATGGTGCGCGCTCACGGAGAGTGTAATTAGCTTCATCGCTAAAGACATGCAGCCATTTAACACTGTGGACAAGTCGGCATTTCGACGAATGCTCCAAACGTTTGACAGCCAGTACGAACTGCCAGGGAGAACATACGTCTCACAAACAGCAATTCCACAACTTTACAACAGCGTGAAAGACGCAATATTAAAGGAGGTCAAAGACGTCTCTTTTTACTCTGCCACTACAGATATGTGGTCAAGCTCAAATATGACCCCCTACATGAGCTTGACCATTCACTACATAAGTGCTGACTGGACCCTTCACTCCAAGTGTTTACCAGATATGTCCCAGAAAACCACACTGCTGACAACCTTGGAGAAAACCTTAAGTCTGCTTTAGCAGAATGGGGACTGGATGAACACAAGCTAGCCTGCATGACTACAGACAATGGTCCTAACATTATGGCTGCAATAAGGGACCTTGGCTGGGCATGGCTCAATTGCTTTGGCCACAACCTCCACCTTGCTGTGTCCCATGGTCTGGACAGTGACAAAGATCGGACAGCACGTGCCATGGGTGTCTGCAGAAGTCTGGTCAACACATTCAACATGAGCTGGCTGAAGAGGAGAGAACTGAGGAAGGCACAGAGTGAGAATAATCTCCCCCAACACAGTCTAGTACTGGTGAGTGATGTTTATGATAGTTTAATTTGCAACACAAAATATTTAAAGTTATTTTTATTTTACATTATATAATCTAACTTTATAGTAGCCTGTATTGTCTGTACTTTCATGAGAGTGTGTGTGTGTGTGTGTGTGTGTGTGTGTGTGTGTGTAACCAGTAGAATCGAGACCCTAGTAGTAGTCTCTTTTAAAAGTATGAACTGGCCAATATAATAAAGAAATATGAATATAGAATATAAAAATATTATAACATGTACAAATGATTAATGATAAATAATGGAAATGTAAAAGGTAGTATTTGTTTAAGAATGTTGATATAGACTAACTAAGGAAAAAGAACAATATTATCTTTCCCACAGGATGTTGCCACACGATGGGGCACTAAGCAGAAGATGATAAAGAGGGTGCTGGAGCAACTCCCAGCCATAAGAAGTGTCCTGGTTCAAGACCGAAAACATGGCCACCTCAACCCAACCTGGCAGGATGTTGCTGTGTTGGAGTCCATCAACGCAGCAATGAAACCAGTGGCTGACTTGACAGACATCCTCTCAGGAGAAAAATATGTCACAGTGTCATCAGTTAAGCCTGTGCTGGAACTGATTAAAGGTGACCTTCTCTCTCCAGGCCCCGATGACACTGCACTGACAGCCACTATCAAAGAAAACATGTGCAGGGTCCTGACTGGAAAATACAGCTCACCTGCAATCCAAGACCTGCTGAGAAAGGCCACCATCTTAGATCCAAGGTACCGTGGCAGCATGGAGGAGGCAGAGGCATTGGATGATGTCAAACTTCAACTTGTGCAAGAACTACTGGACTTAAAAGACCCAGAAGGAAGTGGAGAAGGTACCAGAGCTGCAGCTGCTGGAGGAAATGATGAAGCTCCTGCTGCAGCCGCCAAGAAGAAGAAGCTGAGTGACCTTCTTCAAAACAGAAGAACAGGTCAGGCCCAGGCTGGAGTTCCAAAAAGAGTGCAGGCTGATGCAGAGCTGACCAAGTTTCTCCAAGAAGATGCACTTGATGCATCTTCTGATCCCTTGATGTGGTGGCGTGATAATCAAAGAAGGTATCCTTTGATGGCCAAATTAGCACAAAAATACATGTGCATTTGTGCAACAAGCACCAGCTCAGAGAGAATGTTTAGCACAGCTGGCAACATCGCTACTCCTCAGAGATCCGTCAACATGTTGGTGTTTCTTGCTAGAAATCTGCCAAACTGAAGTAGCTACAGATTTGCACATGGCCTGTTGATGCATCTGGCTGCTTTGATTAATATCAAGTATTTTTATGTCGTTATTCTGCACTTTTTTTTTTTTTTTACAAAGGTACTCCTACTGTAACTGGATTGGCAGTGTTGCCTGTTAAGGAATGTATGACTCTCATCTGTGCCTAATGTGTAATATTTATTTAAGTGCAAACTGTGCAATACATTTTTACAGAGACTTGATTTATTGTTTTTGGTTGTGTGTGTTTTTTTATTCAAGTGCAATGTTTGCTAACAGAGACTGAGAGTCCATTTTATTTATTGTTTTTGTGTTTATTACAGTGCATTTTTGTTAAGAGGCTGAGAGTCCATTTTATTTGTTTTTTATTCAAGTGCAATTTTTGCCAACAGAGACGGAGTCCATTTTATATATTGTTTTTTATTACAGTGCATTTTTGTTAACAGAGGCTGAGAGTCCATTTTATATATTGTTTTTGTTTTTTATTACAGTGCATTTTTGTGAACAGAGGCTGAGAGTCCATTTTATTTATAGTTTTTGGTTGTTTTTTATTCAAGTGCAATTTTTGCCAACAGAGACAGAGTCCATTTTATATATTGTTTTTTATTACAGTGCATTTTTGTTAACAGAGGCTGAGAGTCCATTTTATTGTTTTCGGTTGTTTTATTTATTTAGGATATTTAAAATGTCTTCCAATGTTAAATAAAAGTTTATTGCACTTTGAAACGGTGTCCTTGCATTATTATGCTATTATCATTATATTTGTGAATTTTTAAAAGAAAATTAAGAACTTTTGGGAAATAAAAAAAAATATATATATTAAAAAAAAAATCTCGAACCGGTCGCAATAATATCGCTTATCGCGATATTTTCGGGGGCAATTAATCGCCCAGCAAAATGTGTTATCGTGGCAGGCCTATATGTAAATGTATGTATGTGTGTGTGTGTGTATGTGTGTGTGTGTGTGTGTGTGTGTGTGTGTGTGTGTGTGTGTGTGTGTGTGTGTGTGTGTGTGTGTGTGTGTGTGTGTGTGTGTGTGTGTGTGTGTGTGTGTGTGTGTGTGTGTGTGTGTGTGTGTGTGTGTGTGTGTGCGTGCATGTACCATACTGTGTGCATGTGAATCTCAATAATCACATCATTTATTTTAACTTGTACCTGAGTATCCAATCTACAGTTTCCAAACAACATAATTTTAGTTTTGCTCAAGTTCAATGATAATTTGTTTCTATCAAACCATTCCTTCAATTTCTTCATTTCAGGTGTGATGACCTCTAAAAGCTGCTGGACATTCTCACCAGAAAAAAAAAGATTAGTGTCATCCGCAAATAAAATACATTAAAATATATTGGATACTCGTTAATGTACAAGATGAACAGTTTTGGACCCAACACTGACCCCTGGGGGATGCCACAAGCAATGTCCAAACATTCAGATTTATAATCTCTCATTGTCACAAATTGTTGTCTTTTATTTAGATAGCTTCTCACCCAGTCCAATACTACCCCCCTGATCCCATATCTCTCCAATTTCCAGTCTTGAACAGAGGTATGACTTTTGCTATTTTCATTTTATTCGGAAATCAACCAGTTTTGAATGATAAATTGCAGATGTGCGTGAGTGGTTTTGAAATCCCACTAATGAAATGTTTTACTATTTTCATATCTATTTCATTACTGTCTGTAGATGTCTTGTTTTTACATTTATTAGTAGTTTCTATAATTTCATTTTCATCTACCGCTTCCAGAAACATTGAACAACTAGACACAAAAGCAATGACACACACAACAACCAGACAGGGAGACGACATCACACAAAGACAGGGATGGCCCAAGATAATAAATAATTAGATATTAAGTTTATAATCTTGAACCAAACCAGGTAGGAGACCACTGTCAGGAGGGAGGAAATGTCCAATGTCATTCTCATACCCGGCACAGCAAGGGCCGGGCCTGGGGACGTTACACGCCACGGTTCAAATACAAACTAATTTTAATGTCCACACAAGAGTAATATCAATCAATACAAGTATTTATTGAATTCAGGGCAGAATTCAGAGGGGAAAAGCAAAAGAATGGTTGTGATTCAGTCCAAGGGTCAAAAACACAAAACAGGCTCGCAGACAGAAAAAGGGATTGTTCACAATTCAGGGTAGTCGTACAGTCCAGGGTCAGTACACAAGGGGTATCTCAGCCAGTCCAGGGTCCAGTACACAAAGAACACCTACTCACCTTTACCTCTCCTCTTACTACCTCTCACCTTCACAACTCCGAATATAACAATCTCTCTCTCTTAACAGGCGCCCCCAAAATTGGCCATTTTAGTTTTCGTTTTTGAGGACTGCATACTTTTTTTGCAAACCAAAACACTTTATACTTATAGCACATGCATGAGCCTGGTCTCTTTTGAAAGATGACATTCTGAAGTTTCTGATACAATAAATATAATTCACTTTTAGTGCAAATGAAATAGTGTAACATAGGTCTGAACTTGAGTTGTAGAAAAACTTGTTACTCACGTTTTTCTGTAGTAGTTAGTAGTCCAGAAGTAGTATTTCCCCAGAAATGTGTATGGCTGAAACGACACCCTCATAGACTTCAATTCATTTGGCGGTTTTTTTCTTCCTGTTTTCGCTTGTGACTTTTCACCTAGATCCCTGATTCGTACCTCCCCATGTAAGGTATCATTGGAAAGCCACACTTATTGGCTACAACCCTGTCCAATAATTTTCTATATCGCCAAATGATTGACGGAGCTAGAGCCCCGGGAGTCGGTGTTGTATTTGTACAACACTGTGTACTTCGGAGCACGCCTCACATATCGGCATGTAACTCGAGAACCGCTGAACGGAATTTGTCACCTGAAACGGCTATCGACAGGCAACAAATATGGCTTTAATTAGAGGTACAACAACTCCAACCTCACCTCCGCTCAACTTACTTCTCTTTAACCTAGTGGTTATGTAGTGTGTGGGACTGGGTGTGTGCATGTGAGATGTGGGTGGACTAATGATGCACAGGTGTGTTCTATCAGTACTAATCAGCTACCTAATTGACTCTACTCCTTCCGTGGCAGAAGTATCTCCCATCCTTCACATATCCAGGGGAGGGGGAAGGAGATCTGTCACAATATTTATTTTATGCTAAATCCAGAATCCAGAGACTATAATGAGCAGATAGATCACTGTGGTAGTTTTGAATGGGGAAATCCATAACCCTAAAGATGGCGGCAACCGGCAACGAAAAAAGTAATTACTGCAAAATAAACAAATATAGAATCTGATGTGATTTCATGTTTAGTAAAATTATATTTTTTTGCATCTTGAGGTGAAAGCTTGGATTCGTTTTAATGATGTTTAAAATTTATTACATTCTATGCCAATTGAACAATGAGTGGTTGCCATGGTAACTAAGAAGAAGAAGTGAGAAACTGGACACTTGAGAATCAAACAAACATCTTCTAATTATCTGTATAACAAGGCATTCCCTTGGTGAAAGAAACCTAAAAAGAGTTCTATGATTATACATCTCCACCGCTGCCGTGTTGTCACTTGCAGCTGTTGTACAGATGCTGAACGTGTCATATTAGCATCCAGATCAGGGTCAAATACCAGGCTATTTGCCTAATAATTATTCTATTCTTAGCGTTTGTTTTAACCTGTTTCCGAGTACCAGATGGGTGGGATTTACCACATCAGGACAAATTAGATATTGTCAGTTAAGTTGTCAATCACAGACAAATATACTAAATAGTCTAACATTTTTGGAACTCCTTGTCCTCTGTGGCAATCTGTACCAGCATCTGGTACTCCCAAGTAGGTTTTAAAACAAACGCTAAGAATTATTTGCAAATACCGTTTGACCCAGGTCTTTTAGCCTCCTCTGGTACTTCCCAGGTAAAGTAGTTACCGCGCGGTTATGTAAATATTATGTATGTTGCCGGGTAAAAACTCCAGCAGGAGAAGTGTTCAGAGAACCTTCATTTCCTGAGCGACAGCAAAGCACTCCCCTACCTCGCTCTGCCTCCCTATGTGCACCAAGGGCCACTACATCTATTTAATTTATCTTCATTAGCTCAGCGGGGAGCTGAGAGGTACTTTTAAAGGGGAGAAACACCCAGAATGAAGAATTCCAATATGTTACTTCCAAGGCCTCTAGGGAACTTCAATCAACATTTGTGAACATGTGCTACTCTCCCCTAAAGAGAAACCAGAGAATCAATACTCAAACGTGTGATGTCATCAAGCATAAAGTCTGGAGCTGCTCCACTGACATTGAATGGGAGACTGATTTTATGGACCCACAGAAAGTTTGTTTTCTTTTCTTTTTACCAAAGTGGCTTAATTTTATTAGTTTTATTGATGACATCGCAAGTTTGAATTTAAGCTTTTAAGTTTTGGA
Organism: Notolepis coatsorum; assembly: GCF_963971535.1. Classification (NCBI taxonomy): domain Eukaryota; kingdom Metazoa; phylum Chordata; class Actinopteri; order Aulopiformes; family Paralepididae; genus Notolepis; species Notolepis coatsorum. The sequence continues at coordinate 182,469,295 of NC_140166.1, read as the reverse complement.
TTTGGGAGAGGGTTGCTCATGTTAAATTTCTTGGACTGTCTGTGTATGAATTCTGAAAACGGGCATAGTTCCCTTTTAAGATCTGGCTTAGCATCTCAGAACTGAGATTTTTTTATATAGAACTTTTCAGAAGAATTCCGTTGCTAGGGGAACCACTCAGGCCCCAATGCATTCCTGTCACCTATTAGCAAAACACTGCAACATGATAACAACTTGGGCCAATTTAGAATGATTATATTATCGTGTCACGAAAGGTCTATAAAGAAACACGCCGCTGTGCTTGTGAATGACGTGCCCACATCACTTAGTTCCATCTCGGTTGGAGGTGATGTTTTTCAACTGGGCAAAGTGTTATTGTGTAACACCGCTCATGTGTACAGCTGTCAGGAAAATGAGCGTAATCAGGCCCCATCCATCCCTGTCCTCCTTAATGAGGTACACAGGCAGTTTAACACCGACATACTGCATAGTGACAGATAGGCCTTAAAACACAGGGCTCAGCGCCAGCATGCCAGCAGCTTGTTATAGCTACAGTAATGAGCACACACTCGCGCGCACACACACCACATACACACTCATCCAATCGACATTTGCCGAGTCACACACACACGCACACACACACCTTCTGGATATACTGTACGTACACCACATACTGAGCCATTTAAATCTAATGACCCCACACTTATCCCATGTTAATAAGGCAAGCAAACTAAGCGTTACCTTCTTTCCAATTCTCCCACTCTCTTACTCTCTTTCCCTGTATCTCTCTCTTGTCCAGAGGGGTAGCATAGCTGGTTGTCTTGGCCCAGGGCTCTAGGTGATATAACACTCTTCAGGATGATCTCATACAGTATGTTTGGTCCCCAGTTTTCTCTCTCTGCCCTCGGGTGAGAAAACATGCACATGTGCACTAACACACACACACACACACCTCAGAGAGCCGCTTAATTGTCTTGGCTTCAGGTTTCCCAACCGCGAAGGCCCAACGGTGGTGTCAGCTCCAGTCAGAGGTTAGGGTTGTCACTGGCCCGGTGACTCCGTTGGTAATACAGTCGACTGAGCCCGGCTAATCGCACCAGAAACATCGCTTTGCAACGTAAACACACCTGTGTCCTGTAGCGCTGCTCGCGCCAAACTACTTCTCCCTTGTTTCCCTTCCACGGTCCCCCTCTCCCTCTCCTCTCCTCTCCTCTCTCCTCTCCTCTCCTCTCCTCTCCTCTCTCTCTTCTCTCTTCTCTTCTCTTCTCTTCTCTTCTCTTCTCTTTCTCTTCTCTTCTCTTCTCTTCTCTTCTCTTCTCTTCTCTTCTCTCTCTCTCTCTCCTCTCCTCTCTCTCCTCTCCTCTCCTCCCTCCCCTCCTCTTTCCTCTCCTTCCTCCGTCCATTTCTTCCCCCTCTCTTCCGCTCCCACCCCTCCTCCTGCCACCTGGACCTGTCTCTTTTCCTCCAGCCTTCCTCTATTGCGGCATTCTGCTTCCTCCCCCCCTCCTCTTTCCTTTCCCTTTCTCACACAAATGTGTGCAGGTGCCACACCAAACACACAACTACAGCTGTGACACACGTACACATACACACACGTATAGACACACACACACCTATATAGACATGAATATGTACGTATACACACACACACACAAATGTACAGGTACATATACTGTATATGTAACGGATGGTACCGCAAAGTGCAGTCACGAAGGACTTCAGATGTTGTAAAGTGACTGGGGTGAGTAACGGTGCTATGGGTTAAACTCACTCTCATCCTCAAAACACTCATAGACACGTTACAAAGCAGTGAATTCACCTCTTGGTATAGCGGTCAGTGCTGTTACCCACGGCGTGGGAGACCCGGGTTGGAAACTCCCTCGGGGCATCGAAGTTTGAGGTGATGATGTCACAACTGTTACATATATACACACACACTTATTGTTGGGTAAGCCCAGTGTAAAAGGTGGCTACACAGTACTGAGAAGTGGTGCATAGACCTCACCTTCCTTTGTATTTCAATAGTAAATAGACTGATGGGTAAGTAGTACACTCTTACGTAAAACCCTGAACAAGAGATCAGTGTACTCCATATACCCTCGACCACACCTTGAGGAGTCTTTAGTTGTGAGGTAAGGGGGGGGGGGGGGGGGGGGTAGATTCTCCCAATGGGACAGAGAGATGGAGAGGGGTTTAGCGGAGAGAGTTGAAGGGTGCAGACCTGAACAAATATAGATGTATTTATCATAACCAAGGGTTTGTTAAATCAAGTATGTGAGTGTATGTATGGCTCAGAAGAGGACCCCTGCTGAGACATAAAGCTACACATCTGTTTTTCATCTGCTCCCCTCGTCTCCCCATGAAACAATCCATCCATATGTGCATGCACGTGCACGGGCATACATACACATACATACACACACTCAAACACACACTCAAGCTTTATGGCGTATTGCTCCATGGCAGTCCTGGAAACATAATCCCATCATAGGCATTGAAGCCGGAGATAATTGATAACTGAATAATGAAGGGAAGGAACAGGGAGGTAAACACAGGAGATCAAACTAACGTTCAGCTAACGTTTAGCTAATAGCAGAATTACCATGGGAAGACAGACAGAGGTCAGTGTGAAGGTTGACTGGAGAGGTTAGGATAACGTTGGGATAAGGTCGAGATAACCCGCGGACCGGACATTGGTTCCAGACCAAGGTCACAGGTTAGTGGGTCAGCATGTCGGCGCAGATCAAGCATCGCCTTTCAAACACACACTACAACAACAAACACGCATGGCCCAGATGCCCATGGGATGACGCACGCAAACACAAATCAGATGTACATACACAACTATCTGTCTGGGTGTGGCTTTGGATTTAACTGCTGATTATTATTGAAGTGCTCGCTTTCATTTGGAACAACATGTGACTATTGAATTTGTTATTCTCGTTGCTATATAAATATGTGTGTGTGTGTGTGCGTGTAGTCCCATGTGATTCAGTATAACTGACCCATCCATCATTAGTATTATGAATCCTAATATCTTGACGCACTGACAACACCCTCCTGAGCGAGCCAAGTCAGGTCGGGGGGGTGCGTGTGCTATTCCTTTCGCAAGAACTGATGAATGATGGAGGTCCGGGGATTTATCCCTCACCCCTGCTGACACGAGCAAAAACACGTCTGTGGTAACACACACACACACACACACACACACACACACACACACACACACACACACACACACACACACACACACACACACACACACACACACACACGGGTGAACCCAAGGGAGTGAGTGTAACTAAAACAATAGAAGTTACATAACCTGATAAACGTAGAGCAAAATGAAATGGTGCTTTCTTTCTGAGGTCACCCTGACATGGACTAATCCACTCAGGCTGATCTGTGTAACCTGAACCGCCCCCCGCTGTAATGAGGAAATGGAACAGGCCCAGTCAACCTTTTCTAATGAAGAAAACGGACCAGATCGCTGCCTCAGGGCCAGGATGTGTGTTTCAATCAATCGCAATACCGGCAACAAAATGGGTTAAATCGTAAGCCAAGAGGTTCCGCAAAGACCGGGCAGCGGGCACCATTGTTAATATACCTGCCTTATAGATGTGAGTGTGTGTGTGTAGCCTACTGGAGTACGGGAGAGCAGGGGACTCCACACCCTACCGGCCTACCCCAACAGGATGAGCTCACGGCCAAAAAGAGCACTCAGCGGGGAGGATGATATGTGCAGTGTTGGGAAAGTTCACTTTCTACATGAACTAGTTCAGTTCACAGTTCACACATTTTTAAATGAACTAGTTCAGTTCATAGTTCATAATAAAATGTGTGTGTGCTCGCCCGTGCGCCCGTCCCAAATCTGGCACACCTTTGAACGAAGTTATAGTGTGATAGAGTGCCGAGAATGAACGCGTACACAATTACGTTCATCTAGCGGAAATACAGTACGTTCAGGTCACGTTCGCACAAAATATGAACGAGTTCACGAACGATGTGTGCGTGCGTGCGCGTGTGTGTGTGTGTGTGTGTGTGTGTGTGTGTGTGTGTGTGAGAGGAGGTCTCTCTGATAGCCCTTATTCCCAGTAACCTGTAACCTGCCAGTATCCTCTCCCTCCTTTCTCACAGACCAGAGAGCCCATATCAGTCCATGATACATGCAGGCTTTCACTGGGACTCGGGCCAAATGAGGGGTGTCAATCAGTACCGGGACCCGCTGCTGGGAGAGCCTGCGCCTCTGGCTGTTCTGTACCGCTTCTCCATGCTCCATGCCGCCTCGTGTATGACCCATGATAATCATCCATCGAGCTCTCACCTACGACCCCTACAAAACTAAACCAGGTGTGGAGGGATGACATGATTGTGTGTGTGTATGTGTATGTGTATGTGTGTGTGCGTGTGCGTGTGCGTGTGCGTGTGCGTGTGTGTGTGTGTGTGTGTGTGTGTGTGTGTGTAGGTGTGTGTGTGTGTGTGTGTGTGTGTGTGCGTGTAGAGAAGGACCCCCGCTCATGTTGAGTGACAGTTCTGACCTGCTCTTGGTACCTCTGGTTTGTGCTATTGTAGGGGCCTAAGGTCCCTCTCACAGCAGGACACACAGGGCACATGTCTCTCCCCCCCAAGACTATCCAGAGGTCATCTAACTCAGGGCTCTGTCTGAGAAGATCTTTTGTTGTTAGATCCAGAATTTCGTAACTATAGTGTATCGTTAAGGAGATAAGATAAGATCCCCTTGGGGAAATTCAAGCATCATAGCAGCATGGGGGGGGGGGGGGGGTTGGGGGGGTCGTATGGTACAGGTATGGGCATGGTAATAGTAAAAGACATAAATATAGGCAATAAGATTATAGTACATATAAAGTGTAAACAATATAATAAACTCTAATAATAATAATAATAATGATAATGAGCAGGCAGCGTAATCAAAGGTGCAGATGAAGGTCCTTATATAATATCAGTTATATTATACGTTACAGAATAAATATGGTCAATAACACTTAGAATCTGAAAATATACTAAGTAAAGTATACAGTATACACAGGTACAGTATACATAAGATCCCCTAACTGGCATGATATAGTCTGTGCAGTTTAGGTGGTAAGAGTCAGACACGCTTAGTGATCAGACATTCCTTGCAGTACTTGAGTTCTGCTGCCGTTAGTCCTCCGGCTGCTGGCAGCGGTCCCTGCCTACTGTTGTGGAGCCTGGTGGCCATTGGTACGAAGGACTGGCCGAGGCGGTTAGTGGTGTGTCGGGGGGGGTATGAGTCTGTGACTCCTCAAGGAACCTTGGGGACTGAATCTGTCTGATCCGTACTAACAACTACTACTGAACTAGACCGTGTTGTGGTTCAGTTTAACTAATGTAAGGGATAGGTTCAATTCAGTCTATGTCTAATAGGGTACATTCTTTCTACAGTACGTGTGAACATATGGAGGTCTAGCCTGAGTTTCTAATGTCATTTTGATTACAATGAACCTTTAGATACCGTACCAGGGTACACCAGGAGAGGGGTCTCGGGCAGCAGTGGGGAGTTGGATTGAAGCCAACTCAATAAAGCATGTCCAGATACACACCCATGACACCCTTAGAAACAGGATTATAATTGGAACATTGTTTAACCAGTGGATTGGTATTATTCCAGAAGGACGGGCCTAGAAAATAGCGATAGCGAAGCGGAGATTCAGCCAGTTCTGGACTGTCTCAGGCTTACTTGTTGTGAAACTTTTGTGAAGCATAAATAAACCTTTTTGCAACAGATTGTGTTTGAAGTGTTTTCTCTTCAAAATAACTTCAAGATTCCAGGAGCCTAAGTGAGATACTTTGATTCCGATCAAGTTTGAATATGTTTTGATTCAACAACCACTGGACACCTGAAGAAGCTATAGAAGAGAACTTCTGCACACTTACTCCACATTTCCCTTGATTAGATAAGACTTTGGTTCATAACAAGAAGAAGCAGTCCTGTTCCTTCCCTTTCTGCTTTCCGTAGCTCTATTTTCAAACCTATAAAAAACAACACAACGAAACGATGAAACTGAGAAATGTGACACCCTTTGTAAGAATGTCAAAATATTTATTGGAATGAAAATTCTGTCAAGACTAAGCCAAAGCAACTCCCCCACTCAAGCGTGATTGGTCAAAGCAATTTACTAGAAGTGGTCACTTCCACTTATTCAATGAGAAGCACACAGTGGTTCATTTTAATTAAGATTCTGTCAAAGACAAATTAGAACTGAACTGTGAATAATACTGAATACTAATACTTGGACCAATCGACCGACATTGACGATGGAAAATAAAATAGATAAAAAATTGCCTAATTACCTTATTATGTACATGATTTTTTGGAAATGGATTGTGACCACCTCAAACCGGTGGACCAGGGTGAGACCACCTCAAACCGGTGGACCAGGGTGAGACCACCTCAAACCGGTGGACCAGGGTGAGACCACCTCAAACCGGTGGACCAGGGTGAGACCACCTCAAACCGGTGGACCAGGGTGAGACCACCTCAAACAGGTGGACCAGGGTGAGACCACCTCAAACAGGTGGACCAGGGTGAGACCACCTCAAACCGGTGGACCAGGGTGAGACCACCTCAAACCGGTGGACCAGGGTGAGACCACCTCAAACCGGTGGACCAGGGTGAGACCACCTCAAACAGGTGGACCAGGGTGAGACCACCTCAAACCGGTGGACCAGGGTGAGACCACCTCAAACAGGTGGACCAGGGTGAGACCACCTCAAACCGGTGGACCAGGGTGAGACCACCTCAAACCGGTGGACCAGGGTGAGACCACCTCAAACAGGTGGACCAGGGTGAGACCACCTCAAACAGGTGGACCAGGGTGAGACCACCTCAAACAGGTGGACCAGGGTGAGACCACCTCAAACCGGTGGACCAGGGTGAGACCACCTCAAACAGGTGGACCAGGGTGAAACCACCTCAAACCGGTGGACCAGGGTGAGACCACCTCAAACAGGTGGACCAGGGTGAGACCACCTCAAACCGGTGGACCAGGGTGAGACCACCTCAAACAGGTGGACCAGGGTGAAACCACCTCAAACCGGTGGACCAGGGTGAGACCACCTCAAACAGGTGGACCAGGGTGAGACCACCTCAAACCGGTGGACCAGGGTGAGACCACCTCAAACAGGTGGACCAGGGTGAGACCATCTCAAACAGGTGGACCAGGGTGAGACCACCTCAAACAGGTGGACCAGGGTGAGACCACCTCAAACAGGTGGACCAGGGTGAGACCACCTCAAACCGGTGGACCAGGGTGAGACCACCTCAAACCGGTGGACCAGGGTGAGACCACCTCAAACAGGTGGACCAGGGTGAGACCATCTCAAACAGGTGGACCAGGGTGAGACCACCTCAAACAGATGGACCAGGGTGAGACCACCTCAAACCGGTGGACCAGGGTGAGACCACCTCAAACAGGTGGACCAGGGTGAGACCACCTCAAACAGGTGGACCAAGGTGAGACCACCTCAAACAGGTGGACCAGGGTGAGACCACCTCAAACCGGTGGACCAGGGTGAGACCACCTCAAACCGGTGGACCAGGGTGAGACCACCTCAAACAGGTGGACCAGGGTGAGACCATCTCAAACAGGTGGACCAGGGTGAGACCACCTCAAACAGGTGGACCAGGGTGAGACCACCTCAAACAGGTGGACCAGGGTGAGACCACCTCAAACCGGTGGACCAGGGTGAGACCACCTCAAACAGGTGGACCAGGGTGAGACCACCTCAAACAGGTGGACCAGGGTGAGACCACCTCAAACCGGTGGACCAGGGTGAGACCACCTCAAACAGGTGGACCAGGGTGAGACCATCTCAAACAGGTGGACCAGGGTGAGACCACCTCAAACAGATGGACCAGGGTGAGACCACCTCAAACCGGTGGACCAGGGTGAGACCACCTCAAACAGGTGGACCAGGGTGAGACCACCTCAAACAGGTGGACCAAGGTGAGACCACCTCAAACAGGTGGACCAGGGTGAGACCACCTCAAACCGGTGGACCAGGGTGAGACCACCTCAAACCGGTGGACCAGGGTGAGACCACCTCAAACCGGTGGACCAGAGTGAGACCACCTCAAACAGGGCGCGGTGCAGACCCAAATTTGATTACTGTGTTCACACACCAACCAAAACGAACCACACCAAGGGGGTAAACGGCCCAGGGTTTGATTCAACCTCCCGACACAAGGCTGGATGAATGGGGCAAAGCGGGGACACATTCTGTCCATTTGACCCTGGCGAGATGAGTCCTCCCAGGGTTCTGATGCTCGTCTTTCCTCTTCAGTCAGCCAGAGCTCCAGGTAAACACCCTGCTCTGCAGGATATCCTCTCTGTCAAACACCACCGAGACACTGACGTCGGTCTGCTGACCCTGGGGAGCACGGCTCCCCTCTCACCCATCCATTCTCAGAGACACAAGCAAACACACACTCACAGACAGACTTACACACTGACACACACAAATACACACACACACACACCACAAGATGACCCATAAACATGACAGGAAAGGCGTATATAAACCGGCTGATAGATTCCTGCAGATGCACCTCTGTCAGACAATTAACTGGCATTTAACCTCATTTGACTTCTGACTAACACATGTTAGCTTTGAAGAAGACCCAGGCTTGAACCCCCCCCCCCCCCCCCCCCCCCCCCCAGACACACGCATACACACATAATATTATATACACACACACACTCACGCATGCACACACACTCACGCATGCACACACGGGGACACACACACACACACACACACACACACACACACACACACACACACACACACACACACACACACACACACACACACACACACACACAGTCCACAAACTAGATTACAAACAGCCTTCATGTGGTTCCAGCTTCCATTCATTACTTTAAACCGCTGGCAAAGGGGGAGGTGCTTTACTCCTAGGGTCAGGAAGTTCAGGTTACATTGGGTTTACAGCCTTCAGGGTCCACAAGAGGTATGGATACATAATACATGCTATTTGGTGGGACACTGAAATCC